>NC_071354.1:48503543-48803543 GCF_943734655.1 Sabethes cyaneus
CTTTCAGTTTGTACTCCGCCAAATATCGTTTGCAGCACTTTCCGCTCGAACACGGCAAGGGCGCGTAAGTCCTCCCTGAGCAGCGTCACGGCTTCAAGTCCATAAAGAACTACCGGTCTAATAAGGGTTTTATACATTGTTAACTTCGTGCGGCGGCGTATGCTTCTTGATCATAGCGTTTTACGAAGGGCAAAGTAGGCCCGATTTCCCGCTTGGATGCGCCGCTGGATCTCCTTACTAGTATTGCTGCACGCGGTCACCAGCGATCCCAAATACACGAACTCCTCTTCCACTTCTAGTTCGTCCCCGTCAACGGTTACCGTCTGTGGGAGACGCGCGTTTGTTTCCTTTGAGCCTCTTCCTTTCATGTATTTGGTCTTCGACGCATTTATTTTTAGCCCAATTCTCCTAGACTCCGCTTTCAGTCTGGCGTAGATTGCCTCCGCCGTCGCAAAGTTCCTGGCTATGATAACGAAGTCATCTGCAAAGCCTAGAAGTTGGCTACCCTTGGTAAAAATCGTGCCTTTCGTTACGATGCCCGCTCGTCGGATCACCCCCTCAAGAGCGAAGTTGAACAGCATGCAGAATAAACCGTCACCTTGTCTCAACCCTCGCCGCGTCTCGAAGGGACTCGAGAGTGTCCCAGAGATGCGTACGAAGCACAACACTCGATCCAATGTAGCTCTGATCAGTCGTGTCAGTTTGTCCGGAAAACCGTGTTCGTGCATTAGCTGCCATAGCTTGTCTCGATCGACTGTATTGTATGCTGCTTTGAAATCAATAAAGATGTGATGCGTGGGCACGTTGTACTTCCGACATTTCTGCAAAATCTGTCGGATAGTAAAAATTTGGTCCGTAGTTGCGCGAGCCCCCATGAAACCTTCCTGATAGTTCCCTACGAAACCTTGTGCTATCGGTGACAACCGGCGTAACAGGATCTGTGAGAGTACCTTGTAGGCGGCGTTTACCAGCGTAAAGCGCCCCAATCGTCTTCGAGCTTTGCAGCACCTAACTCCTCGGAAGAAGGCAGTGCCTCATTCAGTATTCGCGCGTAGTTCTCGGCAGCTTGTGGGTTATCTAGCTGCCTGATGTTCAGCCGAGGAGGGCGGCTTTGACGTGTCCGGAATACGGTGGACAGCTTTGAGCGCACATGTACTGCTACCAGGTAATGGTCAGAATCAATATCCGCACCCCGTCGGGAGCGTACGTTCGTGATGTTTAAAGATTTAGTTTTTTACGCAGCAAGCTTACGGTTTATCGAACAAAACGAAAACCTTCATTGGATTATGGCGGTTGCCTTTAAACAGCGAAAAGCATAATCGGTTTTATTGCTGCTTTCAGCAGAGTGTAATAAACCTCGGCGATGGAAAAGTCTATTGAAACCACGGAAAAACTATGTACTATGTACTAATACTTTTTGTTGTTTATTGATTTTTATTCTCTTAATAGTCAAAATCTGTTATTTAATCATGATTACCACGCAGAAAATCTTGGGTTTTCTGAATTTTTTCCAGAACTTTCGAAAATTGTTGGTAATGATTATTATTTCATTTTTAATACATATCAAACAATGCTTCATATTTTGGTTGTGAATGTTCAGTCCAAAGCTGTAAAATTAAAAGAAATTTGTTCTTTTCAATAACAAGTGTAACACAACACTGAAATGTTCAATGAATAATAAATTATTCATCTAAAATAACTGCAATATTTTTAGCTCCTACAGCAAGAAACCTTGCACAGTAAGATTAGCAGTAACAAAGTAATTCTTTATTCAAAATCATGAACCCACATTTATTTGACGTTCATCATCCAACATTCAGCATGTACCACTGTACCTACAGTTCACAAAACCGTCCGCAAGATTAATATTACTTTACTGCCACTTATTTTTGCAATTAACTCTGTGCCATGAATTTTAATGCAACTCAAAGTTTTCTTCCCCATTCCCGGAGGCTTATGTAAGACTCGACGACGGACGGACGGACGGACGGCCGACCGGCCAGAAGGTCACTCCAGAGCGCGATTTTCGTCGAAGATAAAGGAAACTACATGTAAAAGTACAAAATATCGCGGCTATATATTTTAAACACGACTTTCCTTTCGCGCGAACATCTCCCCTTTTTTCGTGGAAACAAACAGTGCCTGCCGCACTCCTACCGGCCGGGCCCTTCGGTCCTTTTCAAAGGAACGGGTATTACAGGCAGCAGCTAGCGCCACACAGTAGGAAAGGGATCTTTTCTCTCATCGGAAATAAGCGCAAAGGAAAATAAAGCGTCCTCGCTGGCAAGGCCAGGACCAGGAGTGCGGGAGATCTGTTTTAATAGCCCAACGGCAAACGAACAGCCCGGGAGAAGAAAGAAGCGGTTTTTAGATGGTTCGTGTTAGATGAGTGGGCGGCCAACAACGGGTGGAAATGGATTTTTCTACATAAAAAGATAGCTTAGGCTTGCTAAACATCAACTGAGCCCGGAGAAAAGCTCGCCGAATTATCCACCCTTCAGCCGAGTGATTTCGCTTTTTTTCGTTTGTCTACCGAAGATGAAATGAGCGATTTTATGAAAACGTTTTCAAATATATTGATGTTGAATGCTGCAGGATGTGTTCCAATAATGATTATACAAAATATACTAAAGTTGTCCAGTAGGGTTGAGTTTTCACTCTCACTTAAAATCAGATAACCAGAATTGCTCATTACCTAAACGTATTCGCCGTGCTTACAACCCTTTATGTATTGAAAGTTACGCATTGGAAGAGTTGAAAAACATTTCCTCAGCGAAACAAATAACAAGGGAATCTAATTTGAATACGGCTTCCGAGCGATGAGCGAGCATGCGCCCTAATTTCGGGAACGGTGCGTCTCATTTGCATACAACCAGCAGCTGACAGCTGTTTAACCCTTCCATTAAATAACCGAACCTGCTTCCAGTTAGTGCCAACCGGAGAGTGCGAGAGTGGTAATGTGGTATGTTGTCCAGTTTTTTTTGTCTTTGCCCGTATCAACACGCCTCTCGGCGAGACGCGGCGAACGCCTCGCCCCGATGGGTTGGGTGAGTGATGGTCCCCAAATGGCGGATCCCAGTTTTTTATGACATATCTTTCGTCGGTTTGCTTTAACCCTTTCACATTATGGTCGTGAGATAACGACCGGTTATGCTAACAGCGACTGTCATTGGTCAAGTAAAACCATGATGGTTCTTGTGTATCGGCTATGATTGGCCAAAGTGTAACGAATGGCTAAGAGAGATTTTGGTTTATCAAACACGTCTCACAGTTATACGACTAAGGCAGCGATAGTAAAAAACAACAATTTGCATTTAAAATGTACGTCTGATTTGTTTGCCTCTTGATTAACTCAAAACACAATAAGATGAGTTGGAGGACAATTGAAAATTTGTGGTCAAATTCTACCGGAAACAAATCACAATCACAAGAAAGCTCCCTCGAAAAGTGCAAGAAGCCAAGCAAAACAATCAAGTTTGCCTGGAAAATAATATTTTAATTTTTGATCATCAGTTTGACAAACAAAATCAGCCCAAATTTATGGAGAACAAAACGGTAACCGCCGTAACCATCCCGCCCACCAATCGAATTATTTAAATCATTCCTTTGGCGCAGATGCATCTCCTCGTTTCGCTACTGCCTGCGTAGCTTCGTTCGTGGCCAATCAGGCTTGTTTTAAAACCGACCGACAACGGGATGGAAAGAATCGGATGACGTATCGAAACACCGGTAAGGAGCCTTTTAAGCCTGCTTAGGGTTCCTTCTTGTAACAGAAAATTTCAGAAATTATGGTGCAAAATTACCATTGTTTATGAAAAAACTTCAGTGCACCAAATTGTTGATATCGGATCGACATTATATACTAAAAAAAATTTTTTTTTTTTGAGTTTTTTCGCTTGATCTCAATTGATACAATGCACAATGGGCAAAACTGAGCTAAAAAAGTGCACGCAATTTAATAATGGACGGCCAGTAGATAAGTGATCTTATGTAAATTGTTTCCGGGAATCGCATTCCTTTATTTTGTTTGTTATTGGAAAGTATCCCATTTTGCTCATTTTCTCCTTTTTCTTACAATGTTTAAACTTTTTGCCCTACATCAAGGAAGACGTTGAGAAAACAAAAATAAAAATATTTTCTGTAAAGAAGTCTGTAGAATGGAATAGAGTAAAGGGTGTCTCACATCAAATTGCATCACGGAAATAACGCTGTATAAAAGTACCTAGTTTGAATTGAATATGACTTATGAATTATGAATATGAAGAGCATCAGCAGCAGATCAGCAGATTACTCGGAATAAAAACATCGAAATCTGTGCTCTGATTCAAACTACTTGCACTATTCTTGTGCCAGTTGAATAATAGCTCATGCAAACGGCATATCGAATACATGCACAGACTTTTGTAAACAATTCTCGGGAAATGTTTCAAATGGCCTTATCTAACATATGCATCGAACTGAGAAAATCAACAGTGAAACTATTTACTCATCATTTTAAATCCTATTTAAAAATCTGGCAATTTTTATTTTAGTGGATACTGCCTAACGGTACTTTTTACTACGATTTTGCATTATTGTAGTACCTAACGATTCTAAGTATGTTTAAAAATAATTAAGTTTTGAGCAAAAATAAAGTATTCAACGCTTTGCAATGTGATCGAAAATTAATTTGCTTTTAGGCGTCGTTCACACAGGACGTCTTCGGCGTTTTAGAACCGTTTCTAATTATTTTTAACAATCAAATTAAATAATGTATTTTTCGTCGTAATGTATATTTACTCATTTAGAATCTATTGTAAATTAGTCTTTGGTGACTATAATTGGCACACATATAACGAACTACCAGGTATACTCCCTAGTAACAATTCCAAGTTTTATTACGTTCTTATAGTGGTTTTCATGACCAATTTCATAAAACCGCTAATAAAACTATAAGCTCCACCAGAACTTTCTGATGACCGCTATAAAACTGCTTTCTAACCAAGTGGCCCACTCGTCAGAATGTTTTCATAACCTCTATAAGCATCAGGTTAAAAGCTCAAGTATTCGTATCACGCTCTGCCGAAAGCAGCAATAAAACCGATTAAGCTATCACTGCTTGACAGCCATCGCCATAATTTAACAAAGCTTTTCGCTTTTCGCCCTGGTGAAAGTTAAATCTGTTCGCCAGCTTTGTCAACTTGAAAATACATCCGTGAGCAAAAAAGTTAAAGTTTTACTGTCAGATCAATCTGAACGATTTGGTTTATAGCGACCAGAATAAAATATCCCATAGAAATAAGTCGGCACCTACTTCTTCAAAGGGCCATCTGCAAAATGTAAACAAACAAAATAAGGGTTATTTTCTGCTGGACTAGCATAGGGAAAGAAACTCTCACACGGTTTGTTTCCTCTTTGCTAATTGACGCTTTTGAAAAGCTCTCGCCGCAATAACGAATTTCGAGCAGTCTTAGTTCGTTTGTAGCATATGCGCATTAAATTTTATCGTGCATATTGATATGATACGTGGATAAAATCAACGCGTTGCAATTTGCAATTTATATTCAGTTAATCAATCTCAATTTCTAGCAAAATCATTTTACCGTGACCGCTCCTAATTCTGCGCAGCTCCTAACTCTGCATATTTTTCTTTATATAAGTAATTTTTAACATTGTGCATAACTATGATCATTCCGTTATTTTTTTATGTCTGTTGAATATTATGCCATTATTCACAAACGGGCCATAATATTTGAGAGCAAAATAATTTAACGTGAAACTGAAAGTATTTTTTATGGCAGAAAACATCGTCGTTTGCATCAACGCTAAGAATCCTTCTAGATAATTACCAAATTTATGATCGAAATTCTTTGCAATGATCAAATTAGCCAGCATAATTAGAAAGAATAATTAGTTTTAGTCATGTTTTAGACAAAAAGAGTGATTGCATGCATTGCTTTCCTTAGAAAAATGCGATGCAATAATGCGCAAATTTAGGCTCAGATTTTTTATTCATGTGCCAAATTCTGCGCAGTAATGTATCCTACAAAGAAATTACGAAAGAATACGCAACCACACCCAAATGGCTGAGGTATAGAGGCATGAAAATTCAAGTAGAATCTTTAACTTGCATTGATTGGAATCCTGTGCTGTGTCTAGGGGTCCGAACCTACGAGCGCCAATTCATGAAACCATGTCTTCAATTTTTTTCAATGTCCAACCTCATGGGGCTGTCAGAGAGTGGGAAAGTGATTTCTATATGAAAACACAATTTTTAGTATTAGTCTACAGTGTAATCACAGACAAACAGACATAACACTCGTTTTCTATTCTTCGTACCGATTAAACCGTCATTTCAAATTTAGGCTTAGTTGGGAATGTCTCCGTTTTGCTTAAAGTGGCGCTTTTTAACGAAAGAAAGGGAATTCCCCATAAAAAATACTTGCTACTTCGAGGGATACCCATGTTGCTATTTGATATTTGGGAATGTCGATCATAGATGGTGCTAGTGTTCAGGCTAAATGTGAGGTACGATAATTTTTGTTGATTTTTTTTCCAAGAGTTGAGTCTGTGGTGTAATGTTCAATATGCAGAAAACCCGAATCAATTCGCTCTTCACGTTATCGAGAATAAAATATTTAAAATGAGGCAATCAAAATGATAACAATATTCCTTTGCCACCCGGACAGCACAAGAAGGCCGGATCATGGATTTAATTATGGTAAATGGCTAATGCCGGATTTTTTGGTGTACTTTCAGCGTATAAAGACATAAACAGCATAGCAGGAGTATTTAATTTCACTTTTTGGGTGCGCAGATTTAGGAGCAAACATGCGCAGAATTAGGAACATGGGCAAGAAAGTACGCAGAATTAGGCACCGTGGATAAGTTTATAAAACAAAAAATATACTCAATTTTTGATCGACTTATAATTCCCATATTTTTACCAGATATTATAGACCGTAGCACTACACGTTGCTGCTATCCACGTTATTATTTTAAATCTACAATACTTAGAATAGCGGAAGAGTCATAAAAATGTCTTAACTGCGCAGAATATGGTACGTTCACGGTAGTTGCTTCCTGTGATTGGAAAACCGATTGATAATAACTTTCAAAGCAAAGTGTTTTCCAGAAAGAAAGTTATTGACTGAAGTTATTTTTTGCTGGAGCAGCATATGAAAATGAACTCTCACTCGTTCTGTTTGACAGTTGGTATATCCGCCCTTTTTAAATGTTGGTCGACAAGTCGCAAAATTTAAAAAAATGGGTTAAAAACAAAAAACTATCAAGAACAAATAGACAAACAGACATAACTCTTGGAAGAAAAATCAACAAAAATTATCGTAACTCACATTTAGCCTGAACACTAGCACCATCTATGATCGACATTCCCAAATATCAAATAGCAACATGGGTATCCCTCGAAGTAGTAAGTATTTTTATGGGGAATTCCCCTTCTTTCGTCAAAAAGCGCCACTTTGACCAAAACAGAGACATTCCCAACTAAGCCCAAATTTGAAATGACGGTTTAATCGGTATGATGAATGGAAAACGAGTGTTATGTCTGTTTGTCTGTGATCTTACTCTAATCAGACCTCAAAATTGTTGCAAACAGCCAGAGTTATGAAATGATTTCGAATGATTGATAGCTATAAACCTTACGGAACAGCAAACTTTGAATGCGTTTTTCTCGAAATCAGGATTTTGTCACTTAGTGCGGACTGACTTAACACCGACCATTTGTATTTCTCCAGGTGCCTTTCCGAATATTCAGACGTGGAAAGTAAGTGCTACAAATGCCCATTTCTCTGGCCGCGGCAAAATGTATGCACCTTAGACCGTTATCATTGGTCGACAGATGAAGGCTATGTCTTTCAATCACAGGATAAAAGAATTCCTCTCTCCCGATCTGTGCGTTTGCATCTCCGATGATGATTTTCACGTCATGTTTCGGGCACACTTCATAGGTCCACTAAAGTTTATCGTAGAGCTCGTCCTTAGCATCATCGGACTTATCATTTGTCGGTGCGTATACGTTACGCTGGCTGTAGTTGAAAAATTTTCCGTAAATTCTCAAATCCTATGTACGATCATCTACGGACCTCCACCGACACCGGATCGCTCGTTACTTTTGCTTTCCCAACTCTACTCCGAAACTGACACCATGTTCTGCTTTTCTACCGCTACCGCCTCTGTAGTATATGTGGTACTTGAAAGAAGTGCCTGCAATAGAGTCTACTGCGAGGAACTCTCTTTCTCCGAAATTTGGCCATCGAACGATAATCGCTCCGAGTCGATGTAGCAGGCCAAGCCAGATCGTTCCGTTTCATGAAGAGTTCGGACATTCAAAGTATCAAATTTTCGCTGATGGGTCTGCCATCTTAGTTGTAGCTTGCGTGGTACAACGTTTCATCATAGACTAACAGACGTAACACTTCGAACAAAATTTCTAACAAAACATCGTTTCAATGACACCCCTAAAACTTGGAAAAAAACACTAGCATCACGTAACACTGAAGCCTCATTCCATCGCCAATAAAAACGATCATTTCAAATTTCGTTTAAGCCAAGACTCTAACAACTCGCGCGAAAAAGCCGCTCGCCTGCGCTGGCGCTGTTGTCAAATAATCTACAAGTAAATTTATAGCATTGCTAAATTTATAGCAACCTACTCTGCGTAGCGTGAAGATAAGGTTAGCGCTAGTGTTTTTTCCTAGTTTTAGGCGTGTCATTCAAACGATGTTTTGTTAGAAAATTTGTTCGAAGTGTTACGTCTGTTAGTCTGCGCCATTTTGTTTTACTTGAATTTTATAAAGGTTTTATTGCGGTATTAATCATTACCTCTGGTTTTATTGTGGTATTGCGCAATACCAAGAGGATATGAGTTCAAACACACTTATAGCACTGACAAACAGACATAACACTCGTTTTCCATTCTTCGTACTGATTAAACCATCATTTCAAATTTGGGCTTAGTTGGGAATGTCTCCGTATTGGTCAAAGTGGCGCTTTTTGACGAAAAAAGGGGAATTCCCTATAAAAAATACTTGCTACTTCGAGGGATACTCCTGCACTGAGAATATAATTTCGTATTGTTTTTGAAAACCATTTAAAAACATTCGTAGGTTTATTGTCTACCGCAAATGTTGTTATTACGAATGGTTCGTATTTTTTACGAGAGCACATTCGTAGCTGTCTTGCATCAAGACCCATTTGATGCACGGTTGTTGTCTGGCATCATTACCGACGAAAACGGGTTGCGAAGATTGTATGAAGAGACAATAGACTTGTGCAATTATGACCTTCTTGGTATGCTGTAGCAGTGGTTGTGTGGTTTGCGGCGTCGTCGGGTGTTCGTAAAGAAGTATGACAAACGAGCTCAGTTCGATTCCCGATAAAATCAGCTTTTTTCAGAGATAATAAAGATTTCGCTATTTTTCGATAGGTGTCGGTAATGTAGCATACTGACACCTATCGGAAAATAGTGAAATCTAGTATTATTTTTATCGACAGCCTCTTCGTGCATTCGTAAAATCAACGAACCATTTTGTAAAATGCAATAATTCGTACGAATATAGCTTTGTTACTATGTACAAAACATTCAGGATTAATTTTACGAATCTACTTCGTGGTAGATAACAACGAAAGAATTCGTAAAGCAAACGCTCGTTTTCATACTATAAACCAAGTTTTATTATAAGTGTGTTGCTATTTAATATTTGGGAATGTCTATCATAGATGGTGCTGGTGTTCAGGCTAAATGTGTGGTACGATCATTTTTGTTGATTTTTCTTCCAAGAGTTATGCCTGCTTGTCTGTGCCTATAGTTAGCTAGAAAATCATAATAAAATCTGTTATTAATAAAGCAAATGTATTATGGTTGCTTATATTACCACGTTAGAACTTGTTGGCTGCACTGCGTCTCTTATAAATTTACCATAAGTGTGGCGTAGCAATACAAAATGGCGCATCAATCAAAATTGATATTATTGCGGGTGCTTGTCAAACCACAGGAAATCTGTTAGTTTTATAGAGCTATTAGAACGGTAACACCCTGACCAAACAGTTTTTTGCTGCTATTATGAAGAATACTAAAGTTCAACATCAAAAGAATTTTTTTATTTTTATGTATTTTGACAGTAGAATTTCTTTGATTTTAACACACAAACAAAAATTCATCAAAGCAAAGTGTTTTCCAGAAAGAAAGTTATTGACTGAAGTGAAGCATATGAAAATGAACTCTCACTCGTTCTGTTTGACAGTTGTGGTATTGTTTACGCAATACCAAGAGGATATGAGTTCTAACACGTTTGGGTTATTCGTTACGTTTGGCTTATTCGCCCTTTTCTAATGTTGGTCGACACTTGGTCCAGTCTCCAGTCTGATTTAACACCGACCAAATGGAGGCTCTAGCTCTCAGATCGATCAGATCTTGATTGACGGTCGACACTTTTCGATGTACGTGTATGTCATCTATATGCGGTCTTTTTGGGACCAAATATCGACTCTGATCACTTTTGCGCTGAGAAGACGCTTTGTTGGAGGAACCTCCATTGTGCCATTGAAACAACTGTGAGACAGGTGATAAGCACGACGCTTGGCAGACAGCGTAACAGCTGGTTGGATGCCGGAGAACCAGAGAGTGACAGGAGTGAGGAGAAGAATCAGAACCCAGGAATCTTATGCCCACTACAGCTACACACGTCAGAATAGAAAAAGGTATAGAGAGATTAGAGCCGCGGAAAAGAGAACGGGCCGTCCAAAAAAAGCGAGTACGAGCAGCACGTGCTCGTAGGCGCAGAGGTGAGAGAGAGCAACGACACACGAACTTTCTACGAAACGGTGAGCTGCAAGAATTTTGCCATGCCTGCGATGTGCAATGATAATGCTGACAACCTGCTTACTGACAAACCTGCAACCTGGTAGAGAAGTTCCAGATATTACTGAATGGAGAAGTAAACACGAAGATCAGCAGAAACAGGGTGGGAATTGTGAGCAATGGCCAAGCTGTGCAGCCAATAACAGAGGAAGTAGTTGAAAAGGCAATCAGTGAGCTGAAAAACGGTAAGGATGCTGGGAAGGATGGTATCCCGGCTGCTTTCCCGTATCCTGTTCAGTAGGCTGAGACCGTTAGCGGAGTCCTTCGTCGTCGGGTAACAAGCTGGTTTTCGTGAGAGTAGCTCCACAACGGATCAGATAATTACCCTGCATTAGTTACTAGATAAGTTTCGAGAGTACAACTTGTAGACTCATCACCTCTTTGTGGACTTTAAGGCGGCATACGATTCAGTCGAACGAAATGAGCTGTGCCAGTTAATGCTAAAACATGGTTTTCCGATGAAACTAATTACGCTGATTCGTGAGACGTTGAATGGGTCGAAATCATGCGTCAGAAATGCAGGTGAAACCTCAGTCGCGTTCGTGACGTTGGATGGGCTGAAGCAGCGGTATGCACCCTGCTGTTCCTGCTGTTCAACATTGCTTTGGAAGGTGCAATATGAAGAGCAAACGTAGAAAGACGGGGCTATCAACACGAAATTTCACATGATCCTTGGTTATGCGGATGACGTCAATATCATCGGAATAAAACGTAGAGCAGAGGAAGACGCCTTTAGGCGTTTTAAACGGGGAGCTGTGATATAGGGACTTACCATTAACGGGAAACTAGCAGTCATTAACTTTTCGTCGGAGTGCCCAATTTCGGAAGCAGTTTTTGCGCCCAAAAGCGGAATTCTGTTTAAAGAAATGTATTCACTGCATTCTTCTTGTCAATCTGAACACGGCGAATATATTTTCATGAACAAAATTTTTGTTTCAAACAAAAAAAAACTGCTTTTGAAATTTGCAGAATCGATAACGACTAATTTCAGCTTAAAATAATCTTTAATGGAATCTATAACTTTAAAACCATGAGATCTAATATTAAAAAATTGCATTACGAAATTTTTTTTATTATAATTGTATAAATCATCGTCCGGATACTATACGCATGTTCTCAATTATACATACAGCAGCCGGTCAGTGGCCTAGCACACTTGAATGAACAATTTTCCGTATTTTTCTCGCATCGCCATCGGACTGGAAAGAAAAGCTCCCATAATTTGACGCTGTAAACAAATTTGTTGTTCACCGGGATCAATCCAAACAGAAATTTCCCAGTAAAACTTTACAAACTCTGCACACGCATTTTTGTTCGACGGTTGTCCGCTTCCCCATTACCGCCTAATATTTTGCACAAAAGTAGCCTAAAACAGCACCAAACTTTGTCTACTTTATACAACTTAGCAGTGAGTGGAAAGGTAGGAAAATCACTGACTCCACCAACTTCCGCTTTCCATCGATTGAAACACGCGATGAATGGTGGGGCCCTCACTCCCCTCCGGAGGAGGTCGAGTTGCTGCCTCACTGTGTTCATAAATCAAATATTTTGATAAGAACTCATTAAATTTCTGCTTGTTTAAACTTTTGATTTTCATTTTCTCCGTGCGTTTCGTTCGAGATGCTTACTGTTTCCATCCGGGCAATCATTATGATGCTGCGGTGTCGCATGCTTGATTTGCCTGATTTGCAACCGCACCGCGCCGGGCCGCGCCGTTCCGGAGCGGTCGACTGAGCATCAGACAGGCTGCACGGACGGACGGATGGACGGACGAACAAACGGAAGAGAGATTGCAGCATCCTAGAGCCTACTACTGGACTGTTTCGAAACAAAACAGCCGCAAGCATTACACCTCCACTGCTTTTTACTTTTTAACGAAAATTGTAAGCGTGGGTGTGAGCTGTGAAGTATAGAGGAAGGATTTGATGTTACAAACAATAGTTAAAAATCTGTTTAAATTACTAAGAAAAATTCAGGATAGGTCTAATATATGAAAACTGGTTGATGAATAGAAGCTTAATTTACTAATCAATGAATAAATCTGATTAGAATACTCAGCATATAGTGGCACAAAACGTCGACCTACTCATCCAACAGCGTTAAACATAATCTCACAAATGAGAATACCCTTGCTACAGTAAATCATTATGTTTTATGTAGCATATCTAGAACCGTTAGTATTTTTTCCTGTAGGAATGGAAAAAATCCTCAAATTAAGATAAATATGCTGTAGCACAGCACCGTGGAAGAGCAGCCTATCCCGAAGCAACCCTGTTTGCTGCCGAAATTTTCCATTACAACATGCTTAACTTTCGCGTTTACCTCTTCCTCTTAATTTTCCACTTGTAGAAATGAAAAGGGGACGAAACAAAATACGGGGTAATTCCAAACTCCTAACGCACACTTGTTCACCAAAGTCTCCCGAAATTTTCCTCCGCTGTTATTAGCGCGAAACACTTTCGTTCAAAACACCCACCTACCACCCACCACCCACCACCCTAGCCGAAAAACCAGGCTTCAATGAGAACAGCGAGTGTATAAAATTTTATGGCCATCAGAAGAATCGCTTCCATCCTTTCTCTTGTGCCGTTTCTTCGCCCAGCAAACGTGAAGCCATCCCGCTTCGACTCATTTGCATACTCTTCGGACGCGAATGCTGTGCTTCATCCTGTGCTTATTTAAATTTTGCTTAGAGGGTTAAAATTGCGATGACGAGCAACTGGGCTCTCTATGTACAGAGCTCGCTGTCGCTGGGGCTGGTGGAATGAATGCTACCGTAGGGATGTTCATGGAATCAGACCAAAACTTGGAAGACACGCTTCGGAAGCCGCTGCATGAGCACCTCTGTCGAGAGGCATCCTCTCTTTGTGGTAGTGTCCTGTCCCATGTACAAAAGATAAAACCACCCCACACCTACGCGAAAAGGCTTTCATTTCCCGGAGATACCCATCCGCAGTGTCCAAACCGTGTACTTTGCGTTTTAATTTTATCTTCGTAATTTTCCCTTCTCCATTTTCACTCCTTCGCCGAAGCGATGAAAAGCCAGCTTCTGGGTGAATTCTTAATGCTTCTCAAGCCGCGCGTTTCGGCAACCAACCGACCTACCGGCTCTTCTGTTGCCGATTCAGCAGCGCCTCATTTCATTTATTTAAGAGCGGAGCCGGAAACGCACCGAGAAAAAAAGGGGCAGCATCTTATTACCCCAACCAACCAATTTACCCGTCCACTTCAGCAAGCGACCAGCAGCAGGCCGGAGGCCGCAGGACAACGCAGCATCTAAGAGCCTGCCAGATGAGAATTGCGGGGGGACTAAAATCCATTCTGGCCCCTTTCAGCAGCTTCACGTCGAAAGGCGGGTTGTATTCTACGGTTTACGAAAAACAGGAGCCCAAGCAGAAAAAATAACACGCTATGAAAATTTGAATAATTTAATTGTAATTAGATTCCTGCGCGCGCTTCAGCATCCGTGAGCTGCTGGCTGTGATGCTTCACCCCGCTCCCAGGTCACAGTCAAGTACGACGCTCCCGTCCGTCGTAGTGTCCCAGGCCGGTAATAAAACAGCGAATCCGTAAATTTTCCCTTTCGCTTTTACTTTCAACCGGCTGTAGTAGTTCTTCTTCCTCGAATGGGTAGAACCTTTATCAGCGTATCAGGTATAGTCGGATTTCCTATATGTTGATGGTTGATTTTCGAACCCAACGTTTTAAATAAATAGCATTTTACTGTCAATAATCTATGTTATGTTTTTCCATCACAATTTGAAATTAAAATTCTCACAATTTTTCCTGTCCAATGAAATCTGTCAATTTTACAGACGAAACATGAAAATGCAAAAAACGCCAAAATAAATGTTTATCTTTTGGCTGCAAATCGCCAATCAACCCAAGCCCGGAGAAAGGTTGCTCTCGATTAACCTGAAGCACCCTATCGGGGAAAATCCAAGGGCAGAAATGAAGACGACGCTGCAGCCGCGCTTCGGTTCGCTGCAACAACCGTCCGTTACATACGACACGACACTCTCCAGCACTATCGGCGGCCCCTTTGACAAACGAAAATTTGCCTACGAAAAGAAGCATTTTCCCATACACATCACTTTCACACATTCCATCTTCAGTCTTCAGTGGACGGACCCGGGGACGGTCGCTGGGCTAATCCGGTGCACTTGATGATTCCTATCGTCATCTTCAAATCTTGACAGATTTCGGTTGGACTTGGACTATAGAGAGCATTAAATCATCCTTGCGATTGTTATCCAATCGAAGGTAAATCAAATTCAAATTTGGCCAACAAAAATCTGTGATTCCTCTCCTATCCTATTGAAACGTTCGGTTTTGTGACCGTCGTCGTCGCATGAAACGAATAACTTTTCATTGTAATGCATGAAACTTCCTACCAGGTTGAGGGGATCCTTTTTCCTTTGACGGAAGTAAAATGATGTTCAAGATTCTGTCAATGTCGTTTAAACGTCTATCGTCTTTTCACAAGTAAAGAGTGGGCACTAGCAAAATTAACGACATCATCAAATTACTTCGTACGATTTTACCATATGACCACTATATAAAACTATGTGTTTAGTTATGCTTCAAAATACTCTGGCCCTAATAGTGACTATTTCTTCCCATCGGTGCAACGTTTGTTAACCTCAGGAAAATATAATAAAGCAGCCAGAGAAACCAATGCACGATACATTACAGAAAAATTTAGATAAAATAATTGAATGAACTGGCAAATTTCGATATAGATCTAAAATATATCGGGTTGCAATGGCAGGAGGGGCTCGCAGCCACGCTCTTTCGGTTAGTACCTGAATGTTTTATGAACTAAACTGCTACCGCCCGTTATATTAGGTAGTAATGTGCATAAGTTTTGAACTGTTTGTTATATCCTAATGAAATTTCGCATAAAACGTAACGGTAATAAGACCTTTCATTTGATAACTATTAAAATGATTGAAATCGGTTGACCGGTTCTGGAGAAAATCGTGTACTGTTGTTTTCACAAAACTTTTAATTAGATGGTGGAATAACGTTAAACAGGCCTTATCATAAGACTTCCCTTTTTCTTATGACAAGGGCTGCGCAGTATAATTTCTCCATCTATTTCGGTCCATGACAGCTGGTCTCCATTTCTCTAAAGAGCTCGTGTTGAGAAATCCTGTCATTTGATACCCCATTTGCCATATTTTTGAAGAGAATTCCAAATGACCACTTTTGAGTTCCGGTAGAACCGACAACGGATGTTCCAAAGTGTGGGGCATAAGCTAGCGCGTAACAGGGTAGTGTAAAAGTCATTATTAGTGACTACAAATAAAATGGATCTTTTGCGCAGTCAATTAAGTACATTTCTAGTTCTATTTCATCTGCTACTTATGACGTCAAAAAAATCCCGCCGCGTTCTTGAATATCCCCGGGAAAATGGAATCATAATTTTCCAGCATATCTTTTTATTAAAGGCCAATCTAACGTGGTTCTTTTAAGACTAATTGCATAAAAATCGATTGAAAATCAGATGAGATAGAGCCAAGTGTAACTTAAAGTACCTTCCTTTTTTATGTCGGGGACGTAAAGGTTAAAACCGATTCCAACTTAGTAAATCTAAATTGAGGTTCATCGAAACCTAATTTTCGTCATAAGATAGAGAAAACAATTGTGTTTACAAGAAAAATTTACTTGGTTTCTAAATATTTAATAATAGTGACTTTTTTAAAAAAGAAGTACTGCAATCTCAAACCCCTTTTACCGCTCACTTGAAATATGATGATCCATTAAACGCCCATATGGGTGCCATTTACCGCTCATATTTTTTTACTGTTACCAAATAAATAAAACCCGCATTTGACCCTTGTTTTGGGTTTGGCATTTATAGCAGAATAGAACGCTGATATAAATACCGTTGACTAATTTCACGTTATTTGGTAGAATAGTGTCTAAATAACCAAAGCAACGAGTTCGTTTGAGCTAATAACACGGTGTTACACGGAAAAAATACTTCTCAAACGACCTAGTGTACGTTGTTAGTCACCCCTAGTACATCATAAAAACACATTTTAAATCTTCCTCACACCCCAAAATTTCAAGTTATTGCAAAAAAACGCTTTTTGGCTAGGTGTCCACATACTATCATGAATGACACAATCATTTTCCAAGCAATTTTAAGTTTTTTACACATTTTTGGAAAGCTCATAGGACCAGCTTTCTGGATATATACACATTCACGATGGTTCTACAAAAGTTAGGTAAGATTTTTTCAATTAAATATCAGATTTAATCTAATCTCACACTAACGCAGCCAATTCTTGAAGGCATCCTGGAAAATGACGATTACTTGAATCAATCATTTTTCTTGTCAACGGCCAGGCCAACTGCGCAGCATGTACCGCAGAGAGAATTCCAAGGAATCAAGTTGAACCAGAAAAAATATCTAATTCCATTAAACTCCTTGAAATCAAGGGGAAGGAAGAAAGCGTGGACCTCCCGTACCAAACGCTTCCCGTATACATAGATAATGATTTATTTACAATCGTTGGGAGTATCTTTGCTAATAAAGGTTAAGTGATACTCCGGACCCTCAGGGATGAACTAATGGTATTTAGACCAGAAGCCAGGCTGCAATTGGCCAAGGATATAGCGCCTTATTTCGCTCTCTGAAAATAAATTAGTTTGCCAAAAATATTAGTTTAGATCATATAATACTTGAAAATAAAGTCGTGTGGTTTAATGGTTGCCTAAAACTACATTTGTAAGGTTAGGAACTGAAAACCGCACGACCCCGCACCTCCTAGCTTGGCTACTCAATTATACAAATTGAAGTATTTCCAGGTATGGCCACGTGGAGGCGCTAGGTAGGGGCTTGGGATGGCTAGAGCTATTTTGGGTGCTTCTTCCTAGTTGCCTTCCCCATTTCATACCCATTTCAATTAAATATCAGATTTAAATAAAAAAATGAAATTTTGCTCGCTTTAGGGGTCCTTAAAGTGACCTTAAAAATGACCCACATTGCTCAGCTCAGCATAACTTGTTTTGTATTTAATCCTAAGCTTTTGATCAAAATTTCAGCCAAATCGGTCAACATTTGCGAATTTGAGACCAGGGTCCGAGGGTACTAGGGCCGAGTCTCATATACCATATGCATCGACATCGACCGCTGGGAGCCGACGTGGGTCCCAGCGGCATCTCTTGCTTCGACAATGATCGCTGGTTGACAACGAGAGTCTCAACGGAACCCGCTGATTCGAAAACGACCGCTGTATGACGCTAAGTGCCATGGTGGCACTCCCTTCTTTATCAACGACCCACCACGAGAGTAGCGGTGATGGTCCTCACCCCAACTGTAACGAGAACGACCGACAATAAGAGACCTTGAGAGCCCCAGCAGCGCTTCGCAGCATAAGAACTGGAGGACATTGAGAGTCTCGGCGGAACAACTTACCTAAAAAATAACGTCAATTGCAGGAGGTCGAGGGTCTTAGAGGAGACCCCTACTTCAACGACGTCGGTGGAGAACGGCGAGAGTCTCTTTGGTGCTCCCAACATCATCGACCGACCGCAAAAGGATTTTGATAGTCTTGGCAGCGCTTCGTAGCATATGAAAGCCGCTGGATGGATGACAACGAGAGCCCCAGCGGCTCCCCTACTTCGAAAACGGCCGCTCTAGGAGTTCAAGAAAACCGGTGGCGCCCCTACTTCGACAATGACTGCTGGAGAACAATGTGGGTTCCTGCGGCGCCCTCTACTTCACCAGCGATCGGACGAGAAAGTTGATGATCGCGGTGACGCCCGAGCTGTAACAAAGATTGCTCAAGAACGACGAGTACCGGTGGTGCAAGAACCGGTTGTTAAAGGATTTTGTAAGTCCAAGCTGCGCTTCATAGCAGATAAACGGCTCCTGAAGGACGCTGAGGGGCCCGGTGGTGCTTCAAATAATATGGCAAAAAGAAAATTGTATCAATATTTACAAAAAAATCCCACACTTTTGGAGAATGAAATGAACAAGGTGCTGGAAGAAAATATGCAATTGACTTGGAAGACCTTTAGCTTTAATTAATTTATGACTATCGACAACGTCTCATTTTTTTGCCTCAGAGTTTAACTTTATACGGTCAACTAGATTTATTTTCCGGTTGTCGACAAAATAGTTGGATATATTTTACTACAAAAACGTTGAATTTACCCATGTCACGTCACGTGTCATGTCATGTGGTTTTGGGTTTACAGGCGTATGGACCTGGAACCGTTGTCAGATTGTCGAGCTGAGTCGAATGGTACATGAGACTCGGCCCTAGGACTCTCGGATCAAAAGACGGATTTTCAGGATACTGTATATTCATTCTAATATCGCCCGCTTAATCTTACAACTAGGTAGGTATCTAGATAGAAATCGTGTACAAGATGCTCAGTTGTAAGATTAGGCGGGTGATAGAAGGATAGCAAAAAATTCTACTACTCTTGAAAATGGTCTCAAATTCGCAAATGTTGACCGATTTGACTGAAATTTTGACCGAAGTCTTAGGATTGAATATAAACCAATTGGTGTTGAGCTAAGGAATGTGGGTAATTTTTAAGGTAAAGTGAGAAAAATTTAATTTTTTTAATTAAATTACATATTGAATGGAAAAAATTTCGTCTACCTTTTGTAAAACCATCGTGAATGTGCATATGTCCAGAAAGCTTGTCCTACACACTTAAACGATTCGGTAAAATTTACCGAAATCTAAACAGCTGAACGTTCGGTAAAATTTTTTATTGCACCAAACATTACTAATGATCTGTAAACATCGATTGGCACCATCGAAATTTTTACCGAACGTTCAGCTGTTTAGATTTCGGTAAGATTTTACCGAATTCGGTGCTTTTTGTTAAGTGTGTATAAGCTTTCCGAAAATATATAAAAAGCTTAAAGAGTAAAGAACCGGTTTTAAGCAGTCTAAGCGGGTCACTGATTGTTTTACCATATTACAAGCGATGGGGGTTGACTAAGTGGGGGATATCAGCATACCACTCTTCTTGCTACCTTTAGTTCTTCAAGCTTTTGATTTTTCGCTTTAAAAGTTGGAGCGATGAAACAAATTTTGATCAGACCGAACATATTTTCACGCTCAAGGTGCTGTTTAAGCAGTCCTGAAATCTGAATTTTTATGCGCCCCCATAAAAAATCCGTCGAACTTTTCCCCCCATTCGGTAAGTTCGCGTTCCTATTCGCGACCTACTAATCGGTCGGTAGTTGCGTAAAATGCCATCTGTTTAAATTGTTTATCGGGGCATACAGTCACCGCACCGTTCGGCAAACGGTATTCGTCTTCTCTTTTATTCTCTAGTGTTCTTATGAGAAACTGCGAGTTTGACGTCTCACTCGCCGTTCATTAAGATGGTGGGAGAATAAAAGAGGTAAATATAGGAGTGCACACGGTCGGACTACAGAACAGTGTTGAAAAATGTGATGGATTGGTTAGTAGCGAGGTGCCGATTGCCTTCAGCAGCTGGAAAATGTACGTTTTTGGACAACAATTTTTAATTTATCATATTTCTTGTCGAAAACCCAGTAAATTGTGTTTGTGTGAATTAAATCTATGGTTAAGTGATTTGTGAAGATGTTCCCATCAAAAGATTTTCGAAATATGAATAAAAAAGTGCATTTTCGGCTCATTTATTTTCAACTGATTAAAATAGATGACACTGCTTAATATTGCTTAATAAATTATCGTATTTTTCTTAGGTGAGCTATGTTGTGATATCACAAACGAATATTTTTGCCAGTGTCAAAATCCTCATGAGTTCAGCTATTAACAAATTTCTAGAAGAAAATTTAAGTCCTTAAAATAATATGTTATAGTTATAATAAGAGACCAGTTCATAACAGCACTGTCGCTGTCGCTTGTTTGCAGCGTTAAGGTGCGTTTAGATTGGCAACATGTGGCATGCAACTTTTTCCAAACTGTTGCCAAATGTTTCCAAGCAACATAGCAACGTAATAGACTAATCTCAAGTTTTTAGTCTTGAAATGCGGTCATACATATATATTAATATTTTTTTGAAACGATGGTTCTACAATTGATGAAGGGACGGTAGGGGAAAGAAATGAAAATTTTTTGGTGAAGGAGGGGAAGAGCGGAAAGGAAGGGGGGGGGTATTGGTACCTATGCTTGACAAGTAGTCATTTTGACTCCTACCTTTTGTCCAATGCTGGAAGGTGCATGAGTGGAACCAAGCTGTAATCTGAGATTATAACCGGATTCGAACCCACAACACCCGCCAGGGCATGTGGTTCGCTGGTACTTGTACCTTTGAACCATAGAGGCGCTGGACTATGGCAAAGTCCGTCGTGTAAAAACAGCAGGTCAAAATTTCAAATCGGAATGTTGCACCTAGGCTTTACTGTGCTTTGTAGTAAGCAAAAAAACACGCAAATTTATTTTGGTTCTTTGTCTTGAAGCAGTTGCAGTCACAAGTTTGGTGTGTGTAATGGTCGTCCATACCTGGGAAGCAAAATTATCATACGAAAAATGTATGCAAAAATTTTGCTTGAAAGTTTTCGTTAATTTTCTCTATTTAGCGTTTGGAAAACAATCTGCAAGAAAGCCATACAATTGCTACAGCATTTATGATCAAAATCCGTTTTAAATTGGAAGAGCTCCGGAGTGATTCGCGATTACGGCGGAACTAGCAAATGCAAAGCAACACAAATCGTTTTATTGCACCATAGGCCTTAAAAAGACTGATAATATCCACGGCAAGAATCCTTTCTTCTGTTTTAATCGATAGAATTATTTAAAACAAGTTTTTAGTGATGGGCGATAGAAGTGTTTAATCAAAACAAAAAAAAATGCAGTTTAGCCCCTTTCATTGTTATGAAGTAACAGGCTTATTTCCAAATCGTTTTGTAACCAGGCGATTGTAAAGAGCGAAACTGCGTTGTTTTCAAAACACAGGCGCATGTAAACAGACGAAACTAAATAAAAAAATCAAAGCAAGGCGAAACAGGGCTGGGCGAATCTTATTGTCAAAATGCTTTGAGGCTTATTTCAAGGGGCTCAACTAGAAGATTTAGATTTTGAGCTCAAATGCGCAGATTTACTGTGAAATTATAAGATTGCTTTATTCTGCACCAATTTATGTCTTAAGACTTGATTTTTGTCACTTTTATTTAAACCTAGTCGCGAATCACTCCGGAGCTATTAGCGTTCAAAATCTTTCATTCTTTCGTGAAGCTGGCTTGATTCAAAAGATTTCAAACGTCAAAAGATTTCAATCATCCTACCACGTTATCATGTTGCGAATAATCTTAAAATCCAAATAGTAACTTCATTAGCATGCATTTTGCGAGTTTATACCGTGACTGCACATAATTGCGATCAGCTCCTAATTCCGATCACTCAACCTAAATAGTCAAGTTTTAGAAAATTGAGTCAAAATCTGCAGTAAATGAGCATACTCAGTTATTGTGCTATGTGTTTATGTGTCAGTTGTTGAAAAATGACCTTTGCCTTTGGGGCACCATGCACTTCAAAATAAATTAAATTCGACAGACAGTAGCAAAACAAGCCATCAAAATGTATTTTCTTAGCCGAAGCGCTAAGCGCACGATCAAATTTGCTAAGATCATAGCAGTGTGGAAACATATTACCTTCATCGGTATTCTATGATAACAAGTAGATACAAGGATATATAACCGTTCTATACCAGATTTGGCTGAAAATATACTCAATTTGCGGAATTTATTCCATTAAAGTGGTTGATCGGAATTATGAACATAACTTTTTTTTTCTCGAACGAACAAAATCGAACAAAATTTATGAATTGAAATTTCATTGACATTTGCTTTTATCTTTCAAAATGTAGCTACCTATATTCAAAAGGTTTTCAAATCTCATTAAATTTCAATTATCGATACCTTAAGTTTTCCTGAATCTGGAAGTGTTTTGGGGAATTGTCCCTGTTAAGTAGTCGGGATTTTGTGGTTTAGCAAGAACATGAACAAATTTCGTAATATCCTATATCTGTCATAAAACTGTAAATAGTCCGTTAAATCGAAGTACCTTATGTCCCAAAATAATGTTCGAGGTGTATTACCTAAAAGCTAAAATGTTGCAATAAAGCGCAACGGCAAGATAAAACCCTCGAAAAGTACCCATTTATGAGGAACGGTAGCAATCTCCAGGCGGAGACCGACCGTGTACCTACTGAAATTAGGAAAAATTAAACTTTTAAAAAGCCGAATTAAGATACGAATCCGCTGATGAAGTGAGCAAACAAGCGATGGAAGTGAAATAAAAACGAGCGTCGCTCGTTCAATCGCAAAGTGCGCGGAAAAAACAACAACGACATAATTAATGAGTGTAATTTAATAAGTATTCATAAAGGAGACGAAAAACAGTATCGAAGCGGCGGTGGCGGCCCACAATGGTCCAGACGACTACGGAGGGTTGGAGGGACACTAGTAGTGTGAGGCATATTTGGCTCCAAGTGGACGCCTCGTCAGGAGTGATATTAAAATCCATAAAAATGAAAACAATTTCCCCTCGCGCTGCTCGTCAAATACCGCATACACCGTACACCGCCTTAATAGGTTCTCGGTCGTTGAGAATGGCAAACACACTCACCTGAAATGTGCGTGTAATTTAAGAAATTTAACGATATTAATTGTTGCTTTTTACGTTTCATCTTTCGTGTCGGCGGTCGGCTCATCGCGAGAGCTGGCTCTTCCTTCAACAGTTCAAGTGCTTGCGAGCTTCCGGTGTGAATCCATCTTACTAAGCTCTGCTCTGGTAAGGTGAACGCCATCCCATCGGTATAAGCATGTGGGTAGCCTGCAGCTTATCCACCTCCTCCAAATGAGGCCTGGTGATTGGAAGGTAATGGTCTATTTGCTTTTAAGGCTCGGGAACCCCAACCGAATGCAATGCAAATGGACGAAGAGACAGCCAGCGGTCGAACCAAACAAGACCATAATCGTTGCCAAGCAGAAGATGAGGTGTGTCTTCTAAAACAAGTAAAATCCATCCAGCACAACTTGGATACCAGATCAGCACCATCATCATCGAAGACGTGGACGATTTGTTTGAGTGGAATATTTTAATGAGAATTTAAATTTTAATATTTACCTTCGCTTTCATACTTCGCGTGCGTCAAGCATCCACGGTGTTTGATGAATTATAGTAGGGGTCAGCGTTTTGCCGGTTCCAAAAAGCTGTAAGAGGAGGGTAATGAAATGACACCGGTTTGTATCCTAAACCTTGAAAAATAGTAAATGATAAGTTTCACTTTCAAATAATTTTCTGGTTAAATAATAAAATTCAAAAATTAAAAGAAGTTAGCTTTCTAGTTAGCTTTCTAGCTTCATGCTTTCTGATCGGAATGTAGAATCAAGACAACGGTGTTTAACTCGACTCGGTCAACTCTATTTTGGTAGTAGGGATTCCACACTGGAGTGCAGTACTCAAGATTGGAGAGGACTAATGCACAGTAGAGAGCTTTGAAACAATAGACGTCGTAGAAGTTTCTGGCGATGCGCATTATAAATCCTAGATTCCTGCAGGCCTTGTTGAAGATAAATGCGATGTGTTGTTTGAAATCGAGCTTAGAGTCGAGCAGTATTCCCAAGTCTAGTACACAGTTTTCGTGGTATAAAGGCTCGTCTGATAGCGAGTAGTCGAAGACGAGAGTGTTTGATTTCCTGGAGGTCTGGAGGATGTAATAACTTCGCATTTGTCGGAGTTCAGCATCATGCGGTTATTTATGCAGATGCACCATTTCACGGAAATCGATAGCTGTTCCTGTAAAACCGCGACAACGGATCGGTTCTTTACTTTTGTATACAGCTTCAGATAGTTAGGAAACGAGAGTCATCGTTAACATTGACATCGTTAAAGTAGCCGAAAAAGATCCAAGGTCGAAGATGGCTGCCTTGTGGGAGTCCAAAGCAAGCAGTGAAAGATCTTGAGATGAAACCAAATAAACGAGATACCATCCAGTCAGAGAGAACGAGAGGATTTTAGCTTCGTAGCAGCCAATATGACCATCGTTTCGTCGATAGAGAGGTGAGTCAAACACGACCGCAGGAAGGTCGTTGTCTTTCCGCTGTTCGTTGAGATGCTTCCAGAGGGACTTTTTTTTCAGTCTAAGTCAGAGGATTTCTTTTCAGTCTAAGTTCGACGTTTCTTAGGTAGCTTCGGAAGCAAGAACGACTTATTCGTTTGTAACGAATGTTGATCGACAAATAGAGATTACGGAGTGGTAAAGTTCTACATTTCGAGAATTAACTGAGTGCAGTTTTCTTCTCAAATTTCAGACATCGTAACGTAGCGTTAACCCAAGGTACCTGCTTCTAGACGGACAAGGTTCTTTTTGGAACATTACGCTCAATAATGTAGTTCAGAATATTAAAGAATGTTAATGTAATTAATGCTAGTCAGGATCCTTTGGATTTCCCTGAATTCTGCACGGGCGAAATCGTAGTAGGCGGTAGTGCGATAGTCACGTCATGACGTATTTGTTGAAAAATAGTTGCCAGTAACGCTGGATGATGTAAAACATACTTAACAAGTGGGGAAGGAGCCATCGCTATTTCGGAAGCCTGAACTTAAACACTAACAAAACATAGATCGAGAAAGCGATCATTTTCGTTAACAATGTTGTTGACTTGTTAGTGATTGGAGATAGAGATTGCAAGCTTAAGTTAACGTTCATAAAACCATTGCCGCGTTTGCGCCACTCTGTATCCCAGGCAGGTTGAAATCACCCGGAACGATTATGTCATCCATCGCACTGTCGCTGGAAGCATATCTGTCCCATGTTACAAAACACAAAAATGACAAAATCGCGCTCAAAGTTGAAAAACGTTTTTTCCGAAAATTATTTAGTTATGATGTTATTAATTATCCCTCTTTGAGAAAATGTTGAGTGCGACAGTGCAGCGCCATCAAAGCTATTGCGTTAACTGAGCATTCAAGATCAAGGCTGCGATCATGAGGCAAATACAGCACACAAAAACAGACTCCGATCGGTAAGCTTCACGGACACCCACACTTGGGTAGATGTCCGTGTAACGGGTAACCAATCGTTTCAAAAGACCGCCTCCTCTAGCTTTAAGGCTGTTGTGCACACTTCTATCACAGCGAAAGACTTCGTAGTTCGGCCTTAATATCTGATGAGAACAAATACGATTGGCAAGCCGTCAAGGCTTCGATCAGCACAATTATCTCGTACGGACTGTCGGGACATTCATACCACCAACGTTCTGGTAATAGACGTGGATGAGATGGAGTTTAATGACGACAAGCTGGAAGCGAAGATCGAATCAAGTGGGGCTGGGATCAACGGTTTCAAACTTGCCTGACAGGCGATTTTTGAAACTCCGTTCACTGCACCCGCACGCAGAATCGGGACGGCTGCTTGTCGCTGGCTGGAATGGCTCGACAGCGACGGAAAGGTAAGTAAAGGCCATACTACCAACTAAAGTCCGTCCCAGTATCAAGTTTGGCGATGAGATATGCGGTTGCCTGAGGTGGTGGGGGCGCCGGGATTTCCATCATGCCGATGATAAATTGACCTCAGGATAAATTTGGCGACGAAACAGACGGCGAGCTCAAATCAGCAACTTCTGCGATATCGGGTTGGAATGTAAGACCCCCTCAGCATGCTTGAGCACAGGACTGGGATTAGGAAAGGACTTGCAGACGTGCATCCCGGTGGGGGCAGATTAGAGGTTAATCGTTGGGTCTTCTCGGTGACGGATGCCGAAACAATGATCGGTAGACTGGAGCACGGGAACGCCAAGACATCATTCGGATAGATGTGGACTGACTGGTCGTTTTTCGACAGCAGATGAAGTAGCGAAGGGCCAAAAGCGTAAAACGTATCAGCGGTGGTATGGCAGAAAGCAGAACTGTACTTGCAGAGGAAAGAGTTTTGGAGACTCCGTTCCCCGTAACCACACGCAGAACCGGGACGACTGGTTCATGCTGGCGGTAATAACTCGATTGCAGCGGGTGAACCTGGACTCTCCATGAAACTAATATTGTCGAGTCCCGGAGTCCAATTGATTAAACATTTAAAAAAGTGCTATCTATATGCTATCTTAGATTTCACGGCGAAAGAGTGAAAAACCGGTAGCAATTTGAAATCAGCGAAGAACGTGTTCGGTTTTCAGAATTGACTCACCGGTCAGGATTGCATTCGTCAGATGTTTTTTTTCCTAAAAACCGCAGTAAAAAAAAGTTTATAAAATTGGGGAGATAAAAATTTCCAAAATCCTGACTAGGCAGCGAACTCGGTCGGTGCTTATAACAATAGCTCTTGTTAGCAACAATTGTGTTGTCATTCCTTTCAATAAGGTAGCTAAAAGTTTCACAGGTAAGCTCATTATGCTTAACAAATTCAAAGTTCAATTGAACAATTTATCGCTGAAATTCGATATTTTGCTAGATTTTTTCCCAAAATTCTTTTTCACTTCTGTTTTTGTTTTCCCGAGAAGCAAAGCCCAAGCCTCACCGTTATTTTATTTCACCATCAATCGGCGAGGGGAGAGAGCAGCACGCATGGATGTGCGTGCATATCGAGAGGCGTTAATTCTGACTTATTGACACCATGTCATCGAGTGGTGGATGGAATAGCATCGAACAGCCAGCGCAGGGAATAAAAACGAAATATGCACATTGGCGGCCGCTTTCATGAACCTTCAGGGAAATCATGATGCCTGTTCGGAGAAGTTTTGGCGCGCTCAAAAATTCATATCAAGTCACATTACAGTTTTGTGACCGCGACATGCCTGCACGCTGTGTGTGTACGTAAACAAAGTGGTAGGTATATGATGGAACGACACCAATGTGCAATTATGCTGCCGAGGGAAATTTCAACTTTTTTGTAACGGAATATATTGGGAAAATTCTCCCCAAAGCGCCGGTATAGACTTGGCGATATGTTTGATTGACCCTCCGTCATAAGTGGAACTTTTCTCCGACGTTCGGGCCTGTTGCTAACCAAATCTAGAATGTCGTGTTCGATTTGGCGCAAAATTTCAAACCATATGCGTATGCTATATAATCTGAATATCGTTCTGACGTGGAAATCAGAATCACAGCGACATGTGATGCGATAACTAGGATAAGTAGGCTCTGTTGATTGTTGTATGTCAACAAGAAATCAACAAAATATGACAGATGAAAATGTAGCAAAATGCAATTTAGAAAAATAGGCGCTTCAGCTGTAGCAATGGCCCAAGACGATCCTTTATCACTGGAACATAATTTTTCGATTTTTCGATTATTCCCAGTATGTTTCAACATTAGAGTTTTTATTTTCGCTTCGCATAGTGCTAAATATCTAATGGATTATTAATTGAACATGCAAAAAAGCAAAAATCGGGCTTTTGTGAACCGATACCTAAAAGCCTACAACAGATTTTTATCCTTTAAGGAAGGAGAAATGTAATTTTGCAGCTTTAGCTGCGTTCAGCAGTTCTGACTCTCGAAAGTGTTACTTTATTGTGGAAAGTGAATATGCAATAATTCAACAATCCTGCAGCGAAATGGATATTTCTAGAATATTTTTTCAAAAGTACGTTGGTAAGTAACAATGAAAAATTCTCTTTGCGTGTCCTCTCTTCCGCTTATCACGGCGATGAAAATGCACTTTAACACATCGCTTTACAATAATCGGTTACTGCATGGCGTCACTAGTTAGATATCTGTTAAGAAATTTTCTTTGATATATATTCATGATGCCGTAATAATCGAAAGAGGGACACCAAAGGAAACCCTTCAATGTTATCTAACTCCCTTTGAAAAGCATCCGAGATTTCCGTTAAACGTTTTTTTAAACGGAAACGGAAACGTTTTTTTAAACTTTTAAACGGAAACCTTTTTTTAAACATTGCTGTATCGAAAGATTACTTTTGTTTTAATATTTTTGGAATTAATATTTTTGGAATTAATATTTTTTGAAACAGTAGTTCTTTTACAATTGATGAAGGAACGGTAGAAGACAGTAATGAAATTTTTGCTACACGCTAGATTTGAATTTGCTGCCAAAAATTGTTAAAAATTGTTACGTCATTCGCCTCGCAGAATAGACCCAAATGTATGAACTGAGCTCGAGATTAGCTTTGAGGTACGGTGCTGGTCTAGCAAACCAGTCTTCGTATGTTCGAATCTCGGCTGGGCGGTACAGCTAGTCAGTAGAATCGTTGCACTAACCCCGTAATTGTCCTGTACTCTAATAACCGGCTTCTGGAAGTCTGTCCATACAGAAGGTTAATATCTAAAGACGCTTGTTTACTTAGAGTCTACGGCCTTTTCCAGGTTCTCTGCTGAAAAGTTTTGGCTATTCCATCGTCGGGGATTCTGGCCACGTGCCTAGCCACACCACAGCCAGTCACATTGTACAGCCTTCACTATATCAATATATTTGTACAATTGATACAGCTTGTGCCGTAAAGCACCGAATGTGGCAAATTGCCAACTGCGGGACTTCAGCTGGCTACATAATCCATAGAAAGCCCGATTAGCGGCTACAATTTGTCGTTTTATTTTGCGGCTTACATCGTTGTCACTTCATATCGTTCCCGTTCCACTTCGGTACCAATACCATTTGGACCTCCACGTTCCCTGCCGCAAATCATATACTTCGTTTTGGTAGCGTTAATGGTTATTCTCAATCTTGCTGCTTTCAATTTAATAGACCTATCTGTGCGCACGAAAAGTGTACTTCGTCGTCCACATGAACAAATTACTGGCCAAATCAAGAATTTCTTGGCAAAGTTCGACATCTTCTGTTTTCGGAGGTTCTCTGGAACATCAAAGTTATCTTTTGCGGTGGAATACTGGTTCCCCGAAATCTGGTTGGAGTCCGCTTTCACCTAGGTGCAGTCGTCCATAACGCAGCAATGAGGTTTCTAGGCACGGTTTTTCGCGACCGTATTCTTTTGGGACCTTCTGAACCTTGCGCGTACGTAATTCAGCTCGAGTTTTAGCCTTCTACACGAAATTTTTGTTCAGATTCAGTTATTTTAGCTACTTCTAGAACGGAGGAGTATGGTTTCCCATCGAAGGCCCCAACTACGCGGGTGTGAGCCTTAACAGTATACCACAGAGAAACAGACGGGACACTCGCGTTAATTCCATCGTCCAAACAAAAACCACTCATCTTTCGAAAAAGCATGTTTCGCAACATGGCCACACCGCGTCGCGAGAGTGTTGCTTCGAGTTTTCAGTATAAAACCACACAAATGTAAAAACCCTACAGCATAAAACCCTGCAAATGCAAGCTACTCCGCAACATGCATAACAGAGGGTGCTAGTGTGCAAGCAAAATGTGTAGGACGATGGTTTTTAAAGGATTTTCTTCTATGTGTCATATCAGTTCGTCAGTGAGTATACGGACGCCTTTTTTCTCCACATCTTGACTCACGATCGACAGTCAGAGCTCTTAAGTTTATCACGGCGACATAAATGCATTCCATTGCAATTTCTCTGAACCAACAGCTAGCTAATAAGGCAAGCAACCATTTTATGCAAAATTAATCCGTTCAAGTGCGTTTGCATCGCCGTGATAAGCGGAGGAGAGAAGATGCGAAGAGAATCTCTCATTTGAGCAATTCCAGCTCAACTAGCAAAACGATTTGACTCGACTATTTTTGATTGGAATGAAATTTTCCTAACGTGTTGGATTGATTTTTGATTTTTAATTTCCTCCACTGTCGATCTGAGAACTAAAATGCCTGCTGGTACGTTTCCTAATATTCATTTTCATTTTTTAACGCATAAGGGGGTCTAGGAGACCAGGTCGCCAGTAAGAAAAATCTATACCTTCCATGCTGCGGTAGAGATGAGGTAGAGAGAGAGGTTTGGCATTATTACTATATATAGTTTCCTTGTGTCTGACTGTAACGCTAGATCCAAGCAAGCTGTTGAATAAAATTTTTTCTAGACTCCAACACGCGTTGTGAAGGTAACAATGATTTCAGCAGTGGGTGGGTGGGCGCAATCGGCAATTTGATGAGTTGCCACATAATGCGATACTGATTTTAACAAGTCCTACGGGGGAACAAAAAATTTGGTTTTAGAACCATATTTAAAGCAAATGTCAACCGCTTGAGATTGATGAAGCATGCTTAACGTGTGATTTGGCACGTGGTAATAAGGATAGCTTACGAGCCATAATTGACTATCAGAAGCTGCCAAAGTAGCGCATACTCAATATAAAGCGCAAAAACGCATATCCCGTTGAGTATTTTTATTCCTACACTAGCTGACCCGACAAACTTCGTATTGCCACAAATCCACAAAAGCCACAAACCTGTGTTGTACATAAATCATGAATCTCGGATGATCTTTGTCACTATCTCGAGTTTTGCAAGCCCCCCAGTGGGCGGCGCCTCCGACGGCGGGTCACCGGCAACACTCGCGACCGGCTCGTCCTGAATGATCTAGTGTTACTATAGATAGTTTTTGTGGTCTTGTTATTGATTAATGTTTTATGGAAGAGTCTCGAATTTCTCGAGTTGGATTAGTTTTTGAGTTTCGCAAAAATTTCTGTTTTATTTGTATGAGAGTCCATATCCCCCTACCACAGGGGTGAGAGGTCTCTAACTATCATAAAATAAATTCAAGACTCAAAAATCTCCTACATGCTAAATTTGGTTCCATTTGCTAGATTAGTACTCAAATTATAAGGAAATTTGTATTTCATTTGTATGGGAGCCCACCCTCTTAAAAGGGAAAGGGGTCGTAATACACCACAGAAAAAAAAATTCTACCATCTAAAACTCTCACATGCCAAATTTGGTTCCATTTGCTTGATTAGTTCTAAAGTTATGAGCAAATTTGTATTTCGTTTGAATGGGAGCCCCCCCCCCTCCTAAAAAGGTAAGAAGTCCTAATTCATCATGGAAAAAATGGTTGCCTCCAAAAACACCCACATGCCAAATATGGTTCCATTTGCTTGATTAGTTCTCGAATTATGAGGAAATTTATGTAGAAGCCCCCCCTCTTGAAGTGTGGAAGGATCCTAATTCACCGTAGAAAATATTTTTGCCTCCAAAAACCTCCACATGCCGAATTTGTTTCTATTTGCTTGATTAGTTCTCGAGTTATGGGGAAATTTGTAATTCATTTGTATTGGAGCCCCCCCTCCTAATGTGGGAAGAGGTCCTAATTCATCACAGAAAAAATTCTTGCCTCCAAAAACACCTACACGCCAAATTTGGTTCCATTTGCTGGATTAGTTCTCGAGTTATGAGGAAATTTGTATTTCGTTTGTATAGGACCCCCCCCTCCTAAAGTGGGGAGGGGTCCCAATTCATCATTGAAAAAAAAATTGTCTCCAAAAACACATACATGCCAAATTTGGTTCAATTCGCTTGATTAGTTCTCGAGTTATGAGGAAATTTGTATTTCATTTGTACAGGAGCCCCTCCTCTTAAAGTGGGGAGGGGTCCTAATTCACCATAGAAAATTTTCTTGCTCTCGAAAACCTTCACATGCCAAATTTGGTTCCATTTGCTTGATTAGTTCTCGAGTTATGAGGAAATTTGTATGGAAGCCCCCCCTCTTAAAGGGGAGAGGAGTTATAATTCCTCTTATAAAGAGGGGAGGGGTCTCAATTCACCATAGAATAAATTCTTGTCACCAAAAAAAACACCCACATGCCAAATGTTGTTCTATTTGCTTGATTAGTTCTCGAGTTAGGAGGAAATTTGTATTTCATTTGTACAGGAGCCCCCCTCTTAGAGTGGGGAGGGGTCCTAATTCACCGTAGAAAATTTTCTTACCCTCGAAAACCTTCACATGCCAAATTTGGTTCCATTTGCTTGATTAGTTCTCGAGTTATGAGGAAATTTGTATGGAAGCCCCCCCTCTTAAAGGGGAGAGGAGTTACAATTCCCCTTATAAAGAGGGAGGGGTCTCAATTTACCATAGAATAAATTCTTGTCATCGAAAACACCCACATGCCAAATTTGGTTCTATTTGCTTGATTATTTCTCGAGTTATGAGGAAATATGTATTTCATTTGTATAGGAGCCCCCCCTCCTAAAGTGGGGAGAGGTTCTTATTCATCGTAGAAAAAATTCTTGCCTCCAAAAACACCTACATGCCAAATTTGGTTCCATTTGCTGGATTAGCTCTCGAGTTATAAGGAAATTTGTATTTCGTTTGTATAGGAGCCCCCCCCCCCCTTTTAAAGTGGGGAGGGGTCCCAATTCATCATAGAAAAAAATTTTGTCTCCAAAAACACACACATGCCAAATTTGGTTCCATTTGCTTGATTAGTTCTCGAGTTATGAGGAAATTGAATTGGTATTTCATTTGTACAGGAGCCCCCCCCTCTTAAAGTGAGGAGGGGTCCTGGGTGGGAGAGAGAAAAAAAATAGAACGGAGTTAGCAAAAATTCAAAGTTTATGGTACAAAAAAAAGTAAAGCTACATTGTACTTAGGTTGTATATTCTGAGTAAACATCTTAGAGCGGAGTCTGAGTTTGTATGTTATCAGAATCGTTCAAAAGTCTGATTCGAATCCGAATCCGAAAGTCGCATTTCGTCGTCACTGCTCTCGCTATTGGAGTTGTTGCTGGAGTCATCATAATCCGATTCCTAGGGTTGTTGAAAAAGGTTCTTCGTTGCCAATTTTATTTCATCTCTGTTTCATGCCATCTCCTGCCAATAATGCACCGACCTACCAGATCTCTCTATGTCCTGTTTGGCACAGGTTTTCCAGGTGTAGCATGGCCTGCCACGTTTCTTCTTGCCGGGCACTCTATGGTCGAATGCTTTTCCCAGAATTCCATGCGAAGTGTTTCTGACCACATGTCCAAGGAAGTTCAAACGAGCGACTCGGATTTTGTTGTTTATAGTGTATCCACCTAGTTCGCTTGCGGCATCGCTTCTGGCTTCTGGCTGCGAGACACTGACCTCTCCGTTCTGTGGGCCTTCGTCTTTTGGCTCTTCGCCTACTTGGTTTTCTGCTTCCTCGGTGTTGACTATAGTATTTTGACTACTTAAGGCTTGAAGGACGGTTAGCATTGTGTTCTCCATCCTCCTTAGTGAGTTACGGTCTCTCTTTAAGATCGTTGAAACTTCTAAGGAGTACGTAACGACCGGGGTTATTAGGGTGCGGTATAGTTTTTTCGTCACTTCCCAACGGATTTTATGTTTCTTCAGGAAGCTGCAAAGGCTGTTGAACGCTCTGTAGCCTTAACTGTAGCGAAATCAACATAGATCGCATCGACTTGCTGTCGCTTTTCAAGCGCTCTCGTCAGTGTTGAAACATACGCCATCAAGTTTGTGATCGTCGAACGTTTTTTCACGAATCCATGCTGCCATTTCGAGATAATATGATGAACCTTCGGGTAAAGCGAAACGTGGGTAAGGCTTTCAAAAACCTTTGGTAGACAACTAAGAATCGAGGTACCGCGGTAGTTCGTTCCAAGTATAATTCAGGCATGAACTCCTTCATTGTGGCCAAAACACTGTGGAGCAGGACTATGAACAGTATCGGACTTAAGGGGCACCCCTGCTTCATACCTTTGGATTTTTTGGCAACCCTGGTGCGTTGCTTAAACCACTGGATAGAAGCCTCCACCGTAAGACACGCTTTGATTGTTCTATTTACTAGGGCCTTGGAGACCCCTAACGACACCAAAATGTCGGCTGTTTTCATGATGTCTATTTGGTCGAATGCCTGCTTCAGGTCCAAAGATACCAAGATGGTGGGCGCTCCCTTCCGCCATCGTTCGTCTAGTAGTCTTTTAAGCACAAATAGTTGATCCGCAGCGCTTCTGTTGGCCTGGAATGCCATCTGGTAGGCTGGGAGGGTACGTTTCCTAATATTCAGACATAAAAGTAAGGTGCTACAGATGGGCATTCCTCTGGTCGTGGCAAGGTTTGAGCATCAGACCGTTTGTTCGAATCAGAGCAAACATTGTTTTGTTAGCAGCAAAGTATTCTGCAGCTTCATACTGTCATTTTAATTTTGATTAACCTTTTAACAATGTACATTTTCTGTTCAACTTACATTCAGTGTTCTCGTTTTAATTGGCTGGCAGTCTGACTGCCAATCAAACGAGAATATCAAATTCTACAGTCGACATAACAAATACATTCAGTGTTTCAGTAAACTTATTCTTCCTCTTTCGCTCAAATCTACTTTACTGTAAATCTCCTACTTTCTCGTTATCTATAAGTTTCCAACTTCTTTCTTCCTTTATCTGTATATCAAGTAATTTAAATACATATTATAATTAATATTTTAAGCCCACCCACAACTTTCGCCAGCACACAATTCCACGTTTTAGTTTTAGTTTAATCAAAATATTCAGCTCTCAACCCGTCAACCGTCATCTGACCTAGAGCTCGGCACGCATACTCACATCAAGCCTTTACAGTGGTCCAAGTTCCAATTTTACTGCAACCCCGTGTGGTTTCGGGAACTTGCTCAGTCTTCTGGCTCGTTTCTTCGTTCTTATCTGCTTGTACTTCCAGCAATGCCAGTCTAACAGCAGGTCGCCACAGTAACCCATCCTTGACTTGAACTAGTGTCGTCTACCACCACTACCAACACCATTATTCTGTATTTCGAACGGATCTTTATTTCGTTCAACTTGTTTCGAACGAGTTGTTTTGCCCATTTGACTTTGCTGGCGGGATGAAGAATACCATCCACTTTCGTTCGAAAAACCAATCCGTTCGAAATAGGGATGCAAATCTCCAGGCTCTAACAGTTTCACTGGATAACTTACTGCTGACTTATTGGTTGCTCGATTCCTTGTGATCCGTATAGAAGGAATTTATTTGGTGTTAGAGCCTCCTGTTGTTCTGTCTTCAGGGGAATATAAGTTAGAGGTCTGCTATTGACGATCGATTTCGCTTCCAATACTACCGTCTCCAAAATTTCGTCACTAGGATGGTCTACCATTTCCATCGCTGTCTTTACGAATCGCACTAGTCGCTCCCACGAACCTCCCATGTGTGGTGCAGACGGGGGTTTAAAATGCCAAGAAGTTTGAGCTCCGATGACGATTTTCGCGTCGTGATTAGGGCAGTCTTCATAGGTCAGTTCTAGCCTGTCGCAGAATTGGGCCTTAACATCATCGGATTTATCGTTTGTCAACGCGTGAACGTTGATTAGACTGCAATTGAAGAACCTGCCCTTAATTCTCATTGGATTGGAGAATGGCAACCAAGTTCCGCCTTTGTACCGCCTCTGTAGTAGATGTGATACTTGCATAAAGTGCCTGTAATTGGGTCTATTGCATGGAAATTCCTTACTCCGGAAATTGGCCATCGAACCTTTCGAAGATCTCTTGCAAGCAAGCCTGCTCGCATCGATTAATGAATTACTTAGGCATTCCAGTAACCGAGTTTCCTTCTCGTTATCCTTTCTGTATTTATGGTGCCATATCAAGCTCTCGTCGCCACTTCACTTGCTTGTCAGCTTTGATTTGGCCGAAATGCACATGGACTTAACAACGTAGAGGTGATAGCAGTATCAGACTACGGGTTTGCAAACCGTCAAATATCGTTTCAGGAAAAATTGTTCTAAAAAATCTATTATATCGTAGAAATTTCTTTCAGTCTAATTCTCTTCTCAAGAGATCGTTCAATAATCTCAAACAGAAAAAAATATAACGAATACTTTTGTTTCGTTCATATCTAAAAAAAATGTATATATTAATTATGAAATTTTCAATCAATACAAGCTTATCGGTTATCAACTATATACTAACGATCTAGTTTTGTGTAATGAACGAAACAACCCTCCCACTAAGAACAGCGCACAACCAACCTCTGGCCGAACCCCCAGGCCTTGGAAAGATGGCGCTTTCTTACACTGCTTTCCTTTGCTAGGTCCTTTTTGTCTGTTTTTTTTAGTCACTCACGCACTTAGATATTCCGCCCGCTTTCAGCAGAGGACTTGGGCGGAAGGGAAGCGAAGATGATCACTAATCAACTTTAGTCACACTTTCCGGTAGATAATTGTCTGTTTGTTTTTCTATCAATACTTATCTCACTATTTCCGATTAGCACCAGAAACCGATTTACTGTTTGTGGGCGAGTTCAACCTGCGCTTCGGCAACGGATTTCATGTTTTCCTGAACAAGGGTAAGATTGGCTTTCCACGCGTGCAACAAATCACGCAGCTGCTGCCACTGGGGCCGCCCGAAGGTTCGGTGCATTGTGCTCGATATGTGCACCTTGCGTGCCTTTTGGTCCATACGCGCCCGGACCAGTTTCGTCTTGAGAACCTCGATTATGAACGGTTCCACCTCGTTTTCACCAATCTGCAGCTCTTCCTGCAGTTGCTGGAACGTCATTTCCGGATTGCTCTCAGCCAGCTGCATGAACGACAGCAGGCGCATTTTCTTAATGTTTTGCTCGTGGTTCAAACCTGCCAAAGAAATTTTGAATTATTTTTTATGAATCCGACACATATGACACTACAGTTACCTTGAGAATTCACAAACTCCTTATGGTTTTGGTAAAACTGCAAATAGCTCGGCAGTTTTTCCGACACAAACACGGAGAGCAGATCATGAATCAACTCTCCCTCTAAGAACCGAACCGGTTTCAACGAGAGCAAAGGATCCAACAGAAAAGTGTTAGGATCAGCCAAAGCCGTTACGATGCATTTCATTGCGTCTTCACGCGCATAGGAAGCATTTTCGGCGGTATAGGTTCCCAGCAATTCGATCATTACCTTAGCAGCCAACTCACTGTTACTGTCCTTGAGGACATCATGTAACAGCCGATAAAGCTTCTGCATCTGCTCGTTCGACGGTGGGCACTGAGTAAATTGTGTTTTAAGCTGTTCTACACCGGAAAACACTTCTTTAACCTGGTCAGCCTGTTTCGCTACCTGAACTAAATGGTAGTAAACATGATATCGCAACGGGGAGGTCGCCTCCAAGTTGCTAAACAGTCGCCACAAACTGAAAACGAATCGGCAAGTTTACAACAGTTCACAGACGTTTGTTTCAATACTTACGATTGAAGGCATACCCGCGCCAGGGTTTGATCCGGCGCTTTGGTCATCTTTTCGCAGAATGCCAAAATTAGGTTTTCGCCGCGCTCCAGTGGAATCGAAACAATTATCGATACAACACTGTTTAGCACGGCATCGATTTCCTCGACCGTGTGCGGACTCGGTTCCTTAAAGCAAACGTCGCAAACACCGATGATTTTGTGCAAATCATCTTCGATGCCCTTAGAAGATTTCTCTTCGCTGATCTCCGCACCAAGCTTTTTGAAGAACTTCCTGAGCTCTTGTGCCTGAAAAACAACATACGTAGCGCTCATTCGAAAAGGTAACCTCACTCTTTCTGTGCGAACGCCGTCGAGCCATAAGCCCGTCTTAAGCCGTTGGGATCATCCCAACGGTATACAATTTCGTCACTAACCTGATCCTCGATCTCGGCATCGATAAATATAGCTACTCCTTGCATTTTTACGCTAGATTTTCACTAAAATTTGCTAGCACTACGACCGCAACACGTCGCGAAAATCGAAAGAATCTTGCTGGAAAGGATTAAGTTTGACGTTTACACTCCGTCAATGAACGGCGCGGGAAAGCTGTCACATTCGTCGATAACGCAGACCGAAGCGTTGCCATCCGTAGGAAAACTCACCGCATCAGCAGACGCGAAGTTTTCTCGTTTGTACACCAGAAAAATTGCATTAAATTTTTCTTGAAATTTTCAAGCGACGAAAACGTTCCTTTCCCCATAAGCAGCAGCAAGGTGCTTCAAGAAAATTTCCCAAAAATCTGTTTGTTTGAGAAAAGAAATTCATAGAATCTCTTTTTATTCCAACAATTTTCTTTTCTTTTAACCGCATTCTGAGCAACTAAAGAGAAAGAAAAATATGTCTGTGGAAAAGGAAAAAATGTAGCCTTTTTTGTTTTCCGCTAGATGATTCCGACAGCTTTTCTTCAGTTCCTCCCTATTATAGATTGAAATAATCTTACTTATTTAATTGGCCTATCGTTTTACGACAAAGCCTGCGCAGTATAATTTCTCCATCTGTTTCGGTCCATGGAAACTGATCTCCAGTTCCGCGGGCACCCAGTGCTAGCCAGATCTCGCTCAAACCTGGTCTTGCCACCTCGCTCACTGCCCAAGCAACCAAAAGTTCGAATATTACTTGACACGCGAACTCGAAAGTTCATAATTAGTTCAGATTCAGTTCCGTGGAACTTTCACGCTGATTAGTAGTGTATATCAAGTATATGTGGAACTAAATGCTTGAAGAAATGCTGCGAGTACTTCATAGATACTTCAAAGCTATTAGGATGCTACATGAAGTTCTGAAGTAACTTTAGTTGCTAACAAGTGTTGCTTTTTTGTTTATATTTCTGGTGATCAAACCAGCAGAACCTGAAACTATTGGAGATTAATTTTTATTTCACTTGAATAAATTTAATCCTCGCACATTTCTAATTACAAATATAAATTAGAATGTAATGCTCTTCATTATTGTGTTGTGTAACATATGCTGTCGGTATCTCACTACTACAGTTAATTGCCTGGTTCCAAACTTTATGTTCTATAATTAACTCGCGCTGCTTAAAGCTGCTGCAAGTTCTAAATCGAACTTTTACTTAACAACTCATTGGCAAAATTCACATTGCTTGTATACGACAAAGGTGACGCAGTGGATCGGTATAGGTTTACAACGCGGAGCACCCGGGTTCAAACCCAACAGCAGGCAAATGCAACGAATATAGAAGTTAGGTAGAAGTATAAAAATAGAACATAGAAGTGCTGCTAAATTTGTTTTTTCTTAGTTTTTGACAGTTTATTTCGAAGCTGCTTAGCGTTCTATGCAGTGAACCCAAGACAGCTTGAAAGTTCGGTTAATTACTTAAAAGTGACGCTGCTTAGCAAGTTATAGATTGATATACATAAAGCTGTTTAACCCTTGTTAGACACCATTATTCGAACTCTTGGTTACTTGGGTGTGCCCCTCTTCGTCTTGTTCCTACCAGATTCGATGCGAAAACCATTTTTGCAGGATAGTTGTCCGGCATTCTAGCAACATGTCCTGCCCAACGTATACGTCCAGCTTTAACCACTTTCTGAATACTTGGTTCGCCGTACGGACGCGCGAGCTCGTGGTTTATTCTTCGCCTCCATACACCGTTCTCTTGCACTCCGCCAAAGATGGTACTTAGCACCCGCCATTCAAAAACTGTGCTACGAGTGCTCGTAGGTCCTCTTCTAGCAGTGTCCACGTTTCGTGCCCGTAGAGGACAACCGGTCTAATTAGCGTTTTGTACAGTGTGCACTTTGTACGGGGGCTCAAATTGTTCGACCACAAGTGTTTGTAGAGTCTGTAGTAGGCCCGACTTCCGCTGATAATACGTCTTTTAATCTCACGACTGGTATTGTATACGGTCGAACTCGTCGACTACCTCGAACTCATCCCCGTCGATTACCACGGTACTGCCCAAGCGAGCCCTGTTGCGCTCGGTCCCACCCGCCAGCATATATTTCGTTTTAGACGTATTTATCTTCAATCCAATCTTCTCTGCTTCGCGTTTCATTCTGATGTGCTGATCTTCCACCGCCTCAAATCTTCTCCAAAATTTTCCATAGCTTTTGTCGGTATACGCTATCATATGCGGCTTTGAAATCGATGAACAGGTGGTGCGTGGGGACTCGTAATTCGCGGCACCTCTGGAGGATCTGTCACATGGTGAAGATTTGGTCCGTTGTAGACCGAGCCTCCATGAAGCCGGCCTGGTAACTTCCCACAAATCTATTGGCTATTGGCGATAGTCGATGGAAGATGACTTGCGACAGCACTTTGTAGGCGGCATTCAGGATAGTGATCGGTAGTTCTCACAATCCAGCTTATCACCTTTTTTGTAGATAGGGCAGATAACCCCGTCTTTCCACTCCTCCGGTAGTCGTTCCGTATCCCAAATCTTGACAATCAGTTGATGCAAGCAGCCGGTCAACTTATCCAGGCCCAAGGGGTGTCTCACTTCGCAATTTTGCATTAGCTTTTTACATCATTTGCATCCATTGCAAAAATGCAAGCGAGATTTTTTTGCTACAAATTTTTTTTTATTGGCTGCAACCTTGGATGCAAAGCGATATTTGCAGTGATTGCAGCAGTGAATATATTTAATATAAATCTAGTGAGACGCCCCTAGTCCAGGCCCATTTTAATAAGTTCGGCTCCAATGCCATCCTTTCCCGCTGCTTTATTGTTCTTCAGCCGCTGGATAGCTTCTTTAACTTCTCTTATCGATGGGGCTGGCACATCTTCGTTGCTTGTTACACCAATATGGTCACTTCCTCCGCTAACATGGTATTCCGCCTGTACGCCATTCAGGTGTTCATCGTAGTGCTGCTTTCACCTTTCGATCACCGCACGGTCGTCAGTCAAGAGACCTCCATCTTTATCTCTGCACATTTCGGCCCGCGGCACAAAGCCTTTGCGAGATTCGTTGAGTCTCTGATAAAACTTCCGTGCGTCGTGAAAGCGGAACAGCTGCTCGAGTTCTTCGCACTGCTTCTCCTCTTGGTGGCGCTTCTTCTCCTTGAAGAGTCGGGTTTGCTGTCTCCGCTTCTGTTTGTATTGCTCCACATTCTGACGGGTGGCTCTACGCAACATTTGTACCCGCGCTGCGTTCTTATCAGCCAATATCTGCTGGCATTCTTCGTCAAACCATTCGTTACGTCGATTTGGTGCCGCACGGCCTAGGACGTTCTCCGCTACGCTGTTAATGGCTGTTTTCGCGTCATTCCTACAGTCCTCAAGAGGTGCAGCCGAAACGAATTTTTTAAAACTCAACATTCATGATTTGGTGAAAAGAAACCCAACATTCTTGCAATGTGCATTGTTTAAAAAATCGTAGTAAATTCTAGAGTCAACGAAAAAATATATTTTTGCACCATTGTCACTCGTATTGGGACTACTTTCGAGAAAAAATAAGAAAAGGAGGGACGTATGATCTGACGGAAAACCTCTATTGAACGGACAAGAAGTTTTATGGATTGTGGCTTCGCAGTTTTCGCAAACTTCAGGGAGAATGTCCAAATTCGCAACGGAAAGTTTCTTATCAAATCGAGACGCGGTTCGAGAGGAAACTTGACAACGGCTCGACCAACATGAAGTTAATGTTTGCGTTAATTTGTAATGTTTCGAATGTTTAATTCGCACGATCGTGAAAAAGTATTCTGAGCCAGTGCCTTCAGCAAATTACGGCCGCAAAGTGGCCGCAAACCACTATAAAAGTTCGAGTCCGTTTAGTTATGTTCCACTTCAGCTGACGCAAAATTAAACAATGTTTACATTTTCAACTCGAACAACAAACAATCATGGATGTTTCCATATATAGTAACTTCTGCAATGAATGTCAAAAGATTGGGCCCACTTGTGCCCAATATCCGCCATTATCGCTCGTGCAAAGCTGAATAGAGTAGATTTTTACATTAAGGGGTGGCTCCGCTCGTTACTCCGAAAATATAATAAATTAGTATTTAGACTCCGACATTTCTTTATTCAACTGAATTATTGAGGAAATCGAGTGAACTGGCAGCTCTGCTGATGGTAAAAAACTTTGCTGTCAAATTTTTTTCACCGGCTGGCTGTCGGACTCCCAGAACACACACACAAACCGACGAGCAGAAATCTTTTGTGCAACACGACACGAGTTGAATCAAAAGAATCGAAACTTTATGGTTTTCCCTTTTAAATACAAAGAAAAGAACGCTTCGCGGAAATCGTGACTAATCTCGTGCTGCATTTAGCTACATTCGTTTCGTCAGTAAAAGGTATGTTTTGATGTTATCTTTGTGATATAAAATTCATTACAAACGTTTCATCAGCCAACAGTTTTTGCAACTGACCAATCTTTATCGTGACAGCATGGCAAAAAGAGGGCAACCAACGTGGCAACTGCCATCTCCGACTCAGGAAGAACCTAAATTACGCTTGTACAATAGCCTAACCCGCCAGAAGGAACTATTCGTTCCAAAAGATGGACGAAATGTGAAGTGGTACAGCTGCGGTCCGACAGTTTATGATGCCTCACATATGGGACATGCTCGATCGTATATTAGTTTCGATATTCTCCGAAGAGTGCTGACGGATTATTTCGGCTACAATGTACTCTACGTGATGAACATAACCGACGTGGACGATAAAATCATTAAGCGAGCCAGACAGAATTACCTATACGACCGGTATGTGGCAAAAACGACTTCACTGGAGGAACTTTTGAATGACAATCAAGAGGTTATGGAAGCTTTCTGTGTAAAACTCGGCACGACCAGTGATCCGGACAAAAAAGCCATGATGGAACGGATGCTGGAAAAGGTAACGGCCGCAGTGGGCAATCTAACGATTGCTGTCAAAGGGGGTGAAGCTGAACAAATCAAAGAAGCGCAGCAGCAGTTTTTGGAGGAAACCCGAGACCCACTTTCGGATTTACTGGACAAAAAAGAGGGAGCTTCGGTTAATGAAAATTCAATTTTCGAAACCCTGCCTCGATACTGGGAGGACGAGTTTCATAAAGATATGAATGCCTTGAACGTACTGGCACCCGATGTGCTGACCCGGGTTAGCGAATATGTCCCGCAGATCGTAGAATACATTCAGAAGATAATCGATAACGGGCTAGCGTACGAGGCCAATGGATCGGTAAGTGAATATGGTTTGAATTGGTTTTTAAGTTTATCCATACCTTATCGGTTTTAGGTATATTTCGACGTGGCTGGATTTGATAAACGTGAAAAACATTACTATGCTAAATTGGTTCCGGAAGCCTACGGCGATACAAAATCACTGCAAGAAGGCGAAGGGGATTTAAGTACTGCTGAAGATAGACTCTTGGAAAAACGCTCTCCTAACGACTTCGCTCTTTGGAAAAGCAGCAAGTCGGGCGAGCCATGGTGGGACAGTCCCTGGGGCAAAGGTCGTCCTGGTTGGCATATCGAGTGCTCTGTTATGGCTTCCGATATTTGCGGGGATTATTTAGACATCCACACCGGTGGTGTGGATTTAAAGTTTCCCCATCATGATAACGAGCTAGCTCAAAGTGAAGCTCATGATGGAACTTCCGAGTGGGTGAAGTACTTCTTGCATACCGGCCATCTCACAATTGCTGGCTGCAAAATGTCCAAGTCACTGAAGAACTTCGTAACGATCCAACAAGCTTTACAGAAGCACACGGCTGCTCAACTACGTCTAGCTTTTCTGCTTCACTCTTGGAAAGATACTCTGGATTATTCGGAGAACACAATGGAAATGGCCGTGCAATACGAACGTTTTCTGAACGAGTTCTTCCTCAATGTGAAGGACTTAACGCGCCATGTGGTAAGTGGTAAACCGCGTGATCAATTCAACCAATGGACTGCCGTAGAAGCGGATCTGCAGAGCAAATTCAACGCCGCGAAAAAATCAGTTCACGAAGCCCTCTGCGATAACATTGACACTCGGACAGTGCTGGACACTCTACGGGATCTGATTTCGCATAGTAACGTCTATATTCGTGACCATAAGCAAATGAATGCCTTATTGTTGAGGCGCATTGCCAGCTACATTACCGATTTACTGCACATCTTTGGAGCTATCAATGGACCCCGTGGAGGAATTGGCTTCCCCGTTGGTGGAACAAGCCAAAATGCTGATGTAGGCAATCAATAAAATATATTAAATTTATCTTGTTTAATTGACTGTGACTTTTTAGCTCGAAGAAACTGTCATGCCGTACTTGTCGGCTTTGGCCGAATTCCGCGCTCGTGTCCGCGAGCAGGCTCGAACACTAAAGGCGACTGCCATTCTCGATCTATGTGATCAATTGCGTGACGATATTCTGCCGAATCTGGGCGTTCGGTTGGAAGATCGCGAGGGTAGCAATGCGGCCCTAAAGCTTGTCGATCGGGACGTACTACTGAAAGAGCGGGAAGCGAAACGTGCAGAAGAAGCTAGAAAGACGGAAGAAAAGGAACGCAAGAAAGCGGAACAGGCGGCAGCTAACGCAGCCAAAGATGCACAACGTAAGATCGATCCGGTCGACATGTTCCGAGCGGAAACGGATAAGTATTCGGCGTTCGATTCGACCGGACTGCCAACGCACGATGCTGAAGGCAAAGAAATCAGCAAAGGGCAGCAGAAAAAACTGCAAAAGCTGCAACAGCAACAACAGAAACGCTACCAGGAATATCTGGATACATTGAAAGCTTGAAACTTATTATATTTATTGGCATTTAATGAACGTGATAAAGGTGATCAACGATGAAAAAAGTACTAACTAAACTATTGTTATAAAATATGTATTCATCGATAAATAAAGTACTAATTTTAATTATTGCTGCGGAAAAGTAACCACATGCACATTCTCTATACATTTTTCCCACGATTTCTCAACTTATCAAACACAGACGACATATGCATATACGAACTAGTTGTAAGACGGGATAAATTCGGATCGCACTGATTAAAAGCAAACACATGGATTGGCTATACAAATTCAACTGACTCGTAAATCTATTTGTTCCCTCACCTGTCACCTTTTATCCAACAATAAGCACAATGACAATCAATACAAAGGTCTGTTAAAGTTTATTAATATAATAGTAAATGCAAGTTAGGGTTGTTCATTAATTAATTTGAAATTCGTATCGCTTCAACATCGGACACCACAGCTTTTATTCCGACCCGGCAATAAGCTAATCTTCACTCGAACCATTAGATTGGGTTTTGTCATCGTCACTGTCTTCGACCAACCTGTTGATTAACCATGGCTTCATCCGTTCTGCAGCGAACACTGTCGACGTTCGACGCTGTGTCAACTGTACCCCAGGAACATCGGCTATCGAATAGCGATCATTTCCTAGCGCTTTCTGAACGACGTACGGCTCCTAGTATCGTGGTTCCAATTTCCGACTCTGCCCGGTGGCCTGCAGATCTTTTTCAACGAGCACGAGATCGCCTTCGTAGTATTTCCTGGGTGGCTTCCTCTGCTCATCGATGTATTTCTTTTGCTTCTGCTGCTCCACCTTTATTCTCGTTTGCACTAACTGTTTTAGTTCATCTGATCGACCTTCAGGGTACTCACTGGCGAACATCATCGTTAGCTGGTTTTCGACAATGTCTCGAGGATTGTAGCTGAAGAGAAGTGTGTTTGGTGACAGCTTGGTTGTGCTGTTGACCATCGAGTTCAACCCCCACTGAATCATTCGCAAATGTTTGTCCCAATTCTTGGTATCCTCCTTCACCATGCACCTTATAGAATCCAAAACGCTTCGATTGGCACGCTCTACTTGACCGTTGACCGCTTCGCATTCGGCGAAACCAGAAATTTTTCTTCACCGCTTCAATCACTTTATCCACTCCCTTATGACCAAGGTCATCATGGTAACATCGTGCCACTCGCCAACGTGCACGATTTGGTACCACCCACTTCAGTCCGTCACTGCATCTTCGCATCACGCCCTCCTCCTTCAGAGCATATTCTTTGTAAATTTGTCTGCCACTGTTATCCACGGATGAAGCTGATAAAATTTTCATAATCTCGTGCAGCTTTTCGTCCTCACGCTGCAACAGCTCCAGCCACTGATCTTCACGAATGCTCACTTTCATGACATGTGCCACTACTGGTTCCGGTTCTTCGCATTCCGGCTCTTCAACTGCATTACGGCTTAAGCAGTTTACATGTTTCATCTTTTTACCCTTCCGGTGCACTAGTTCATAGTCATATTCCTGTAGTTTTAATAACCATCTTGCCACTACTGGTAACATTTGCTTCTTCTCCACAGTCTTTTTAACGGCTTCACAGTCTGTTACGATCAGAAACTGTCTTCCTAGCAAGTATTTTCTATACCTTTCCACTGATTCCACAATCGCTAAAGCCTCTAGCTCATATAGCTATATTTTCGATTCTCGGTGTCAGACGTTTTGCGACTGAAATAGCTGATGGCATGAAGACCGTCATCCATCTTTTGCAGCAGAATGCCCGACAGTCCATGCGAGCACGCATCTGTGTGTAGTTCGATATCTTTTTCGGGATCGTACATAACTACAACCGATCGACTAATGAGCACTTCTTTAGGGTTCTGAAAAGCTTGCTACTGCTGTTCGTTCCAGACGAATTCTGCCTCCTTCTTGGTCAGTCTAGTTAATGGCTCCGCTGTAATACTGAACTCCTTCACAAACCGTCTGAAGTAGTTAGCGAGACCGAGAAACTCTCTAACATTTCTCACGTTCATTGGAATAGGAAATTCCCGAATTGCAACGACTTTCTCAATTCCCTGTCAAATCTCACCTTCACTTATCTCATGACCCAAAAAGTTGATCGATGCGTTTTGAGAAAATGCGTCTTCTCCAAATTAGCCATTAAGCCGTGTTCGCTCAGCCTGCCTAGAAATATTTCAAACTTCTTCATAACGTCTTCGATGCCCATGCGGAATGGAAAACGCGGTAAATTTACGATTGTTTTCCGCGATAGGGATTTGATGATACCCGCGGAATAAATCCATGGCAATAAACAAATGTCCTCCAACCAGTCTGTTTAGACAATCTTCGATTATTGGCATCAGCCATTTGTCTTTCACCGTTCTCGCATTTACGGCCCTGTAGTCGACGGCCATTCTCCAATCACCATTCTTTTTTCGTACAAGTACTGTCGGACTATTATATGGTGACTTCGACGGCTGAATTATGTTCGCTTCCATTAGCTCCTTCACTGTTGATTCAACTGCTTTCTCCCGAGAATATTCCAGGGGATATTGTTTTGTATAAACGGGGTTTTACGAACCAGACATTTCGATCACCATCTCGCAGTCCTTTGCCGTACCCTTTTCATGATAATTTTTTTAAACACATCTCGCCGGTCACCACTAACAGCTGCATCTTCATCTTTATAGTCATTGGAAACAATTTGTTCTATTCTGGCATTACCCTTTTTTTTTGATGAAACGTATGTCTTCACGGTCAAGAATATCTCGACCGATAATTACTGCATTAGCTTGTACGTGATTCGGGACTACATACACAGCCGATTCCAGATTTAAACCATCGACGATTAGCACTTCAGTGCTTTCCGTAACTGTTGACGCTTTTGCCAACATATAGAGATGGGTGGGTGCGCGGTACCTCCTAACCGCTTACTGGTTTGCTGCTAACCAGAGATGCCAGAAGTGAAGACATGTCTTCATTTTGAAGACATTTTGGTTACAAAATAGAGAAATGTCTTCACTTGAAGACATGTGAAGACATGTCTTCACCATGCAATTTAAATGGGCGGAAAGCCGAAAGCAGACAAATGAAGACATTTTTCCTTGATTCGTGAAGACTTTTCAAAAAATCACCTGGCATCTCTGCTGCTAACTGAACAGGTTCAGCGCAGCGGACACGGCAGACTGCTTCAGCGCAGTACTGTACACAGTGTGGGGAAAGCACGCAAAGGACAGTGGCAACAGCGTGCCACACGGAAAGGATAGCGGTGATCAGAGATGCCAGAAGTGAAGACATGTCTTCATTGTGAAGACATTTTGGTTACAAAAAAGTGAAATGTCTTCACTTGAAGACATGTGAAGACATGTCTTCACCATGCAATTTAAATGGGCGGAAAGCCGAAAACAGACAAATGAAGACATTTTTCCTTGATTCGTGAAGACTTTTCAAAAAATCACCTGACATCTCTGGCGGTGATAGCTAACTCGGGAAGCAACGTTCTTAAAAGAACGATGCCTAAAACTCTTCAGACAATGAGCAGCTATTCACCACTAGTACACGAAACACAAATCCAATGCGGCTCTCTTCGGCTTTCTCAGGATACTTGAAATGAGGGAACACTTTATCTTTCGATTAATACCGTATAATGGTCAGAAAACTTATGAACTAAATTGCGCTAGAGCGCCACTATTTATACCTAAAACTGCGCGCTGCAGACGCTGCTGGTCGCTGATTGGCTGGGGGCTGATTGGCTGATCGTATGCGTGGTAGGTTTTCGCTCGCTGTCCAACAGCGCGTACTTGGACGTGTTGGAACGTGTTTGCTTCCTCGTTGATGCGTCGTTCGTTTTGTCTCTGCGGTGGTGGCGTGATGCTTTGCTGCACGTAGAGGAATTTGATGATGCGTGGAATATTCCGTTCGCTAGTGCGAACAGTAACATTCACTTTATTCCCGCCGAACCCGATTAACACTAGATCACATCGTTCAATATTACTCAAAGCACGGCGGCAATTTTGCTTTATGGTAGTAATTGCTGATTCACAATCGTACAGCGAGTCTAGGTTACAGTCACCAATTTGCACACTTTTAACAAAATTGCTCTGTTGGTTGATCTCTTGCATGATTCTGGCTTTTTCCTTAGAACCAAACTTGCCACAGTTTTTCGCTATGTGGCCCGTTTGATTACAGCGAAAACATTTAACACTTTGTATTTTAGCACTGGTTTTCTCACTACAGGTTGCAGCAATGTGTCCCACAGTGCCACAACGATAGCAAGCAAGTTAGATGACCTCTCCAAGTGGACCTAGGCAGCAGGTCTCACAGTGAATGTAGCGAAAACTAAGTCTATGGTAGTGAACACTGACAATTCCACCAACTTCACAGTAGCGGGACTACAAGTTGAGCTGGTAGACGCCTTTCAATATTTTGGCAGCCAGACAACGCCCGATGGTGGTACCAAGACTGATATAGCCACACGGATCAGGAAGGCCAGGGATGCCTTTGCAGGTCAGCGAAACATTTGGCGCTCAAACCAGATCACTCTACGTACGAAACCCCGAATCTTTAATTCAAACGTTAAATCCGTACTGCTGTATGCCTGCGAAACGTGGTTCGTCTCAGCGGAGACAACGCAAAAACTGCAGGTATTTATTAGCCGGTGCCTGCGATATATCATTCGTGCCTGGTGGCCTGGCAACTGGATATCCCATGAGGAACTCCATCGTCGGTCTCATCAACAGCCAATAGTCACAGAAATTCGTGAACGTAGGTGGAAGTTGATCAGACACCCCTTGAGGAAAGGAGCGAACGAGGTCTGCAGAGAAGAACTCGACTGAAATCCACAAGGACAGCGTAGAAGAGGTAGACCCAGAGGCTCATGGCGATGCAGCTTAGCCAACGACATCCGGGCTGTAGACGAGAACCTGTCCTGGCGACAAAAGCCATGGCGGATAACCGTCAGCAGTGGAGATATCTGATTTTATCCCTTTGTTCTGCCGGACCGGCGGACATGGACACATAAGTAAGTAATTAAATCCTCAAAACCAGTCTCGAATCTGCTACAAACTCTACCGCAAGCCAGGGCATGAAGAATTTAACTCCTGGGTTTGGCTGAAATCGGCTTTCTCTGAAGCTTATTCCCCATCGAGTCAGAGACACATGCATCGCGTTTCGTCACCAATCTAGCTTTGTTTATCTTTGTTTATTATTTGGGGCTTCTGCTGGGCTCCCAGTGTTACCGAGCACACTTGTAGCCATTGCGAAACGGATTCGCCGTACAATACAGCGGTCAGTATTCAGTTTTTTCGCCAAAGCACAATCCGTGATGCTGAGATCAGCCTTGATTTTCCGAATGACCCTCAACCGCAGATCAAGAGTTCAACTCCAACGTCTGACCTGTGGAGCCAGCGCTTTGCAGACAGCCCTGAGAGTTTCATTGCACCCCTCAATTACTCACACCACAGCTCTTTCCGAATAATCCGTCAGCTCCGCCGATAATTATCGGCATCACGCATCAGCTTTGAATTTTATCACGAACAGAACCTCATTGTGAACATCAGAATTCGTTCAAAAATTGAATATTGACCATTGAGTGTGTTCGATTTAGCGGGTATAGGATGCCTGGGGACACCAGGAAGTATTCAAAATATTATAACCACGAAAAGGGAATACTTTAAAGTAGTGTTAGTGGCTTTAAAGGCAGCAGAAGGTGCTATTTTGCACTTTTACGTTGCACCCGATATTCGTATATTCAGCGATGCTATGAAACGTGAATGTATGTAGCTCATTGTTATAGGCGAGTTGAATCACTCGCGTCGCTGTTTTCTCATGATAAAGTGATAAAACCGTTTACCGATGCTCGGTGTATATATTCATTTTACGCGTTTTGCAACCTCTGCTCAACCTGCATGATGAATATCTCGAAATCACGTGTCCTTTAAACTTAAAAAATATACCGAGCAAAACTGTTTACAAATAACACAGCGCTACTAAAAGCTAGCCCCACGGCCACCGGGAGCGCCGCTATCGCCAAAATAAAGTGCCCAATTTCTAAATGATCCCATCTTTACTATATAGAACCGATTCAGCAAATAAGTCATCCAATATGTCCCGCATTCATCAAAAAAAATCTCACTTTATTCTAACGACACCCAACTTTCTCCTCTCGTCGCAGATTTTTCGAACGTATTTAAAAAATAAAAGTTTGTATTGCCCTTATCCACCTTTTCGCGTCCGTAATGGAGGCTAGTGGGTATAACTTTCGGAAAACCTTAGCATGCCTTTGGCAACTTTATTCACGTCAAGTTGATATTTCCAGGCTTAATTGCTGTTGTAGAACTTTCAAACATACGTGAGCGGAGTTCCCAAAAGCAAATAAACATTGTCGAAAAGTATACCCACTAGCCGCCATTAAGCGCGCGAATAGGTGGATAAGGACATATTTTAGTGCTTGGTCCATGGGTATTTCAGTTTTTACAAAAAAGTTTATTTACAATTACAAAGTTATCACATACCTGGTACATATCAATTTACTTTGGAACCTAGCTGCAAATAAATTTGACTGTCGGAGTTGAATTCACGCAAAGAAAAAGGGAGAATCAAGCAAAATGTCAAAATATGTTCATTTCAAGCAGTCCGTGTACTTCTCGGGCTCGGCGGATCGCTTCCGAAATCGGCTCAGTGAGTAGTGAGCTGGTTGTCCGTCGAGAGGTATTCCTTCGCACCAGATCAGACCGGATCAAGACCTTTTTTTTATGGAATTCCAGATTCTATAATCTTAATCGAATCGCTTAATTCGCACACCAATCGAAAAGTGCTGGAAGACGTAAAGTGAAGTTCTATACCGTGTTGATAGTACCTAATATTGCGCAGGAAGTAAACAAGAATATTCATCGAATGTGCAGATAGTGAAAAGAAGTGTAGGTAGTGGATATCCGAGAACATTGTGCAAAAAAAATTCGACAAATTGCTGCGGAGATAAAAGAGTAATCGGAATTTTTATTTTTCCGACTTAAGTTTGTTTTCCTGCATGTGGTATTAGGATTATAATTATAAGTGAAATATTGTGATAAGTGCTGGAAGCAGGCGTAGTCTGAATTGCACAAAGAGCGCATCGGTGCAAACATGTCCATCAGCTGCAAGTGCTTGAACGTCGTGGTAAAACTGGCCGAAACGGAGCCCGAATCTCTGGCCCGGTTTGATTTGGATGCATATTTGACTCGGAAACGACAACAGCAGCAGCTGGCGAAGGATTCGGCCACAAAAGCGACGACACCCAGCGACGACCATTTTCTATTTTTCAAAGAGGTGAGTGCTGCTGTTGGTGTTTTTTTTATGTCTCCCGTTTTCGCTTTTCCTGTCTGTGTGTTTGTTGTTTATTTCACATCCACTGCCCTGCTGTGCTATAGCTCATCAGACATCAGCACAGGCACACGACGGCAGGCAGCTCAAAAACAACTTGGTTCGATCTGTTTCGTCGTATTACGAGAGAGTTGTTCCTCCGTCCGATTCGGCGGGCTCTGGAAAGTGCCGCTACGCAATGGTCGCTCAGCGTTGTTCATGGATATCGGATAATATTTCACGATTTTAGTAGCGTTTAGAAAATGCTCAAATATTATCAAATTACTGCTATTTGATTTATAAAAGTATTGCCTGATAAAATGTTTGTTCTTCGTTGTATCAACATATTCTGTTTCGTTTTCATTTAACCTTGAAACAGATTTTGCCCAGATTAAGAAAACAAATACCAAAGCTATAGGTACCTACTATACTTTGGAAAGGAATCTATGAATATTAAGATGCAACAAAATTTTGTTAAGTCATGTTATCGTATAGAAGTCTGAACAACAACCAAGTTCAGTACTAATCTTCAAATATGTAGTATGCCATTCAATGATTCAAAATACGAAAAGCAAAATATTTGCAGTAGTTCAGCTTCTTCGGTCTTAGACAAAATCTTCGAACTTCAGATGTGGGTTCCAGGGTCCCTAAGATGTACTAATCAGAGCAAATTAATACTACGTGACGCTGGTATATCGTTGTGCCCGATCCATAACTATCAAAATATGCTAAAATCTGAAAGTAGAACGAGACCTTGAATAAGCTACCAGTCCTGGTAGGGGTTCCATTTTTGCTTTCAAATTGGGACAACAAGCTTGCCCTATTTTTTTGGCTGGCAATTTTTTTTGAGGCAGTTTTATTATTAAAATATAGATTATTAACTTTTATTTTGAACAAAAAGGTTTCTTGAACAAAAGGCGAATAGAAACGAACTGCAACGGGCTTCTGTACAATTTAACGTCGTCTTCGTATCGGCATATACACCGGAATACATAAACAGTTTGTGTTTTCAATGTCAATCCTGGCAAACTGAAAAGCAATAATTAGCTGATACAAAGAAAAATGATCCACATTTGCTTTGTGCAGTGTTTGTACGAATCAGCGTAGATATCAAAAGCTTTGTGACTTTTGTGATCAGTATTAATCTGAATGTTGTGGAATGGTGACCAAACAATGAAGCCTGTTTGTTAAATGGTTTTAGTGCGACTAGTAATGCGCTCTAAAGAATAAAAAGTAACCATAAAAACCGTTATCTATTTGAAATACGAAACCTTGCTTTATTGTAGTCAACATGGAAGCGCAGTTTCCAAAATTAACTTCCAGGTCACAAACCTACGTCACTTGCAGATAGGACCTGACCAGACATAGTGTAACTGAACTTAACTGGTTTCTTTGCTAGGTGCAAGCAGATAGTAAAACTTTTGAGTGCTGCCCGAAAATGTCTGGAACACCAGCCGCTTAAGCTCACTATAATCTGCAGCATTTCGATTCGAGCAAAGTTTAAAGAATTAACGTCACCCAAATAAAACTTTCAGCAACCATTCAGAAATAGGAAATATTACAGCAAAGATAAATAGCGTGAAAAGCAAAGCTCCCAAAATACTACAATGTGGAACTCTGGAGTCATCCGAGAACTGTACTGAAAGATTCTTTACTGGTGCCAGAAATATATATGTAGCGAAAAAGAACGGTGCCAAAAACGAGAAGTCGAACCAATGCCGCCGGAAAGGATCGACTGGGGTAGAACTTTACAAAAATGGCAAAGAACCACTAGCAACAGAACTTCACAAGATAATTTCAATGACTTGGGGGGAGGGATCCCAGATTTGCTCTCTCTGATTTTGCTACGTCGTCTATCCCGAATAAAGAGACAATTCGCAGGTCAGTATCAGGCGGGCTGTTGCTGCTGCTACAAATCAAATTTTTGCTCTCCGATAAATCCTCCGGAAATGTCAGAAGAACAACGTACAACGTATTTCAGGGCAGCACGATACAGTCGAGCGCGAACAACTATAGCAAAATAATGCACGAAAACAGTATTCCGAACAAACTGACGCGGGTGATCGAACCTACTCTGGATCAAGTGTTGTGCTAAGTGCGTGTTTCTATTTAAAGTGTGATTCAACGAGCGGGTATCGAAACGAGAGAAACGATCTTCAGTAAGAGTACCCCACTCCCTGCCTTCGCACACGACCTCGACATCATTACTAGTAATCATGGAACGGCGGAAACAATCTATGCCAGACTAAAAACGGAGGCTAAGAAGATCGGGTTACAAATCAATGCGTCGAAAACCAAATATATGGTAGGAAGCGGCTGCAGAGAAAACAACGTTTGCCTCCCACAGACAGTAACTATTGATGACGATGAATTGAAAATGGTTGATAAGGTTATTTATTCGGGATCTCTGGTTACCACCAACAGTCGTACGAGTAAGGAGATTCAACGACACATTCAAGCTTTTCTCTCTGCAGGACGCTTCGATCAAAGAAATTTGTGTGAGTTCACTACAAGAGTCACAGAATGGATGAAGACAGGTTACCAAGTTGATTGCGCGTATACAGACATGACGAAGGCCTTCGATCTTGTAGGAATTCAGGAAGTGTTGAGCGCGGTAGCGCATGCTGGCATTGGTGATTCGTTGATGAGGTGGATCCATGGATACTTGGCCGGAAGAAAGCAATATGTTAGTTAGTTAGAAGGTGCATGTTCCGAACCACATACTGTAACGTCAGGGGTACCGCAAGGTAGTCATTTGGGACCACTTCTGTTCATCATACTAATGAATGAGCTGCCTACCGTAATTAACAATGCTCTTATATTAATTTACGCGGACGATGTGAAGCTTTTTTATCCAGTTAGAAAAAGGGAGGATTGCTTAATGCTCCAAAGTGACTCGCAAGTTTTTTGGCAATTCTGTTGTAGATTCAAACTACAAATCAATCACAAAAAATGTTCTACAATAACGTTTACCAGTTGTTCGAGCCCAGTTGTATTCGATTATACCTTAGATTGAAATGTGATAAAGAGGATGAGTAAGGTTAAGGACTTAGGAGTTAACCTAGATACAGGTCTAACTTACAACGTTACGTTAATTACCACGTTAATACACTGGTTTCGGAGTGTCTTGCAGTTTTTATTGTGGTGAGGAAATTTGCAACAGAACTAGATGATCCTTACACATCCAAGCGTTGTGTGGAGGCCAGTGTACGCTACATTGAGTCCGTACAGAACAATTTTATTAAATTTGCTGTGAGAAATTTAGGATGGAGAGGGCATCTGCCAGAATATAGAGACTTGTGCGCCCTCCTACACACATTGGAAAGTAGATACCAGATTGCGGACATTGGTTTTTTTTCTCAATCTGCAGAGGGGACGATATGATAGTGATTATTTAAAATCTAGGATAACAGTGAACCAAAGTTCGGTAGTTCTTAGGAGACCTAGGCTCTTCACCTTAGACAATCGACGAGCTAATTATACACGATGCTCATGAATAACTTTAGAAATGTAATTAATCTTAATATGTCATTGGACACTATAAAGCAAAAACTTAGGATATTTTTAAGAGGCCAATTATATTAATTTTGAATTAGATGACGGGCAAGCCCATATATCTGGACAAATAAATAAATAAATAAAGAGCATGCACTGCCGTATAAAGCTGACGATGTACAAAACGCTGATGAGACCGGTAGTCCTCTACGGACTTGAAAAAGTAACTTTGCTTACGGAATACATACGTGCATTTGCCGGTTTTGAGCGAAAGGCGTTGCGGACTATTTTTGGCGGAGTACAAACGGATAGCGGGGAGTGGTGTAGGCGTATGAAACACGAGCTGCAGGCATAACTTGGAGAGATTCCCATTGTACACCTGTCGAAAGTTGAGAGACTACGGCGTGCCGGCCACATCGCAAGGATGCCGGACGATTGTGCTGTAAAATCCGTTTCCTTCAAGAACCCCACCGGCACGAGCAAGTCGACCAGCTTGAAGCCGACTTGACCTAGGACCGAGTAGAGTGGAATTCTTGATATGGCAAGAGCCATTTTGGCTCTATGTTGCTAAAAGTTAAAGTGAAACTGTCTGTCTCTTTTAACTGTTACACTTAATTTTGTTCAGAACTAGCTCGGGCACTCAGCTCTTCCTCAGGGCCTCTTTGTCTCTCAGCGCTTTGTATATCTGTTATTTTCTGGAATGCAAGTAACAAGACCCTTTTTCTTCATTTAAACGGCTTTACTTCTCTTGATAACTCTCCCCGTCCGCTTATAAATCTATCTTCTTTTCAGAAATCCCTATAAAGAGAGATAAAGTTTTTTTTTTTTTGCCAAACCTCGTGATTTTAGTCATGACCTTGAAATGCGGTCAGGCACATATTAATATTTTTTTGAAACGGTGGATGAAGGGACGGTAAGGGAAAGTAATGAAGAAGGATTTTTTGGGAATGGAGGGGAAAGAGTGGAAAAGAAGGGAGGGGGGGTAATAGGTAGCTACGCTTTACAAGTTGTCGTTGTGACTCCTACCTTTTGTTCAATGCTGGAAGGTGCATGGGTCGAACCAGGCTATAATCTAAGATTATAACCGGAGGTCGCTTGTAATAAAGTAAAACAATCAGTGACCCGCTAAGACTGCTTAAAACCGGTCCTTTACCCTATAAAAGAATATAACACGGGGAGGAGTTCGAAATAAGGAGAGAGTGTTTTGTTTGTCTTACATTATGTAAATTGCCGGATCGATAACAAATGTACAAATAAGATAAGAATTGAATCTAAAAGAAACGAAGGATTTTTTGGGAATGGAGGAGAAAGAACGGATAGCCAGCATACCAATCTTCTTGCTACCTTTAGTTCTTCAAGCTGTTACCACTGGAAGACACTATTATTGAGCTAAACTTTTGATTTTTTGCTTTAAAAGTTAAAGCGATGGAACTAATTTTGATCAGACCGAACATATTTTCACCCTCAAGGTGCTTTTTTAAGCAGTCCTGAAATCTGAACTTTTATACGCTCCCATAAAAAATCTCTCGAACTTTTCCCCCTATTCGGTGAAGTTCGCGTTCCTTTTCGCGACCTACTAATCGGCATCTGATGCGTAATTGGCATAGCGTATCGGCATAGATGCGTGAAATGCCATCTGTCTAAATTGTTTATCGGGGCATACACTCACCGCACCGTTCGGCAAACGGTATTCGTCGTCTCTTTTATTCTCTAGAGTTCTTATGGGAAACTGCGAGTTTGACGTCTCACTCGCTGTTCATAAGAATGGTGGTAGAACAAAGGAGGCAAACATAGCAGTGCACACGGTCCGACTACAAAACAGTGTTGTCAAAGCAAATAACATTGAAACACATCGTTGCTTCATTAAATCACTAAGAAAATCGTCGAAAATTATTGAAAAAACTGTTTTTGGACAACAATTTTTAATTCATCATAACACATGTCGGAAACACAGTAAATTGTGTTTGTGAAAATCAAAACTATTGTTAAGTGATTCAACTATTGTTAAGTGATTATCAAAAGATTTTAAAAATATGAATAAAAAAGTACATTTTTGGCTCATTTATTTTCAACTGATAAAAACAGGTGACACTGTCTAACTCGTTCCTTACTCTATGTACTTAGATTGGTTCTCCCCAAGTCGTTTTTATATTCCAGCCGCATCTCTCTTCGTTTTGGAAATTCTTATAATACAACAAACAAAGCTTTTCTTCCTCGTTTTGACGTCCCTTTGTACGTCTGTTTTCTCTCCGAAAATCCTATCAGTCCGAATGCAAGAGAAACGCAACCCCTTTTAGCCTTTTTGGATCTCCTACTTATTGGGGACCTTACCCCGTTTTGTCAACCTCCCAGTGCTGGTTCCCTTATGTCAACCAACATGCATGCCTAGTTTGATGAATAACGGTCAAGGCGTTCATACATACTCACGATCACAAGTAGGGTAAAAAACCGGTTTTAAGCAGTCTAAGCGGGTCACTGATTGTTTTACCTTATTACAAGCGATGGGTTGACTAAGTGGGGGATATCAGCATACCAATCTTCTTGCTATTTTTAGTTCTTCAAGCTGTTACCATTGGAAGACACTATTGTTGTGCTAAACTTTTTATTTTCCGCTTCAAAAGTTGGAGCGGTGGAACTAATTTTGTTCAGACCGAACATATTTTCACCCTCAAGGTGCTTTTTTAAGCATTTTCGGCTCATTTATTTTCAACTGATTATATGTACTGATGTACAACTGATTATATATGAAGCATATGTATTGCGTGTGCAAATGAATTTAAAAAAAGTCTCGTGGTTTTTGGCATTTCGGAAATTCCATTCGCGACGTTACAATGGACTAGTTCGATGTTGAAGTACTCACCATAGATTCTGATATGGTTTTATTAGCTGCAAAACAACCGCAAAGTTCGTTTATCCCTGGCCATGTTGGCCTAGCTGCAATTTTAAGATGTCGCTGTATAGAAATTTTAGCGCACCCATTATGTAAGATGTTCAATCACTCCTTACTTTACTTACTTATTCAGCTGAGAGCCGGGGTGACTCTTGCCGTATCAAGAATACCTCTCCATTGTACTCGGTCCTGGGCTACTCGTCGCCAATTCGTTGCGCGTCTCGACACACGCAAGAGACGACTTCAACCTAGTCGAGCCATCGTGCACGTTGAGCCCCTCTATTCCTGGTGCCGGTGGGGTTCTTGAAGAGAACGGATTTCATTACACAGTCGTTCGGCATCCTTGCGACGTGGCCGGCCCACCGTAGTTTCCCAACTTTCGCCAGGTGTACAATGGGAATCTCTCCAAGCAGTGCCTGTAGCTCGTGATTCATACGTCTCCACCACTCTCCGCTTTCCGTTTGTACTCCACCAAAAATAGTCCGCAACACCTTTCGTTCAAAAACGGCAAGTGCAGGTATGTCTTCCGTAAGCAAAGTTACTGTTTCAAGTCCGTAGAGGACTACCGGTCTTATTAGCCTTTTGTACATCGTCAGCTTGTGCGGCGGCGTATGCTTCTAGATCGAAACGTCCTGCGGAGGGAAAGTAGGCTCGATTTCCAGCTTGAATGTGCCGTTGAATCTCCTTAGGGGCCGTCCATATACCACGTGGACAGTTTAGAGGGGGGGAGGGGTATGAAAATGTCCACGCTTGTCCACGGAAGGGGGGAAGGAGGTACGGAAAATGTCCACGTGGCCAAGTTTTTTTTACAAAAAATAAATATTAGAAACAGAAATATTGAATTATTTATCCATATTAGCATCAACCATTGATCTATGTTTGGTTTTAAGCTCAAATAAATAGTATGCATTAGTACACATAGATGTTGATTGCCCGGCCTGAAAGTTGAAGTAATGCAATAATAAAGATAATATTATTTTACAAACCTTGCCTCTTTTGGGAAATGACAAAGGTAACGGAAGTATAGCCAAAATATTTGATCTCACTCTAATGTGCGTCACAGAACCCACGAATATTCACCAGTCACGTGACGTATTTAACATTTAGGTCGCACTTGCATCAAATATGAATTGCATTTTGCCTCAAAATCAAATGCAGGTCGTCACAAAAAGGGCATCCATGGGCAAGGATTCGCCTTCAAAAACTTTTACGAACCACATCACGTCGGAAGGGTCTTGTGTTGTGTTGAAGTAGATTGTCAAGCTCCGGTTAGACAGGGATACTCTTGACGGAAAAGAATCGTCAAGCGAAAGTCAAGCTGAAACGGACTTTCTTACAGTTGATAACCCAACAAACATTTTGGTTGTTAGCTATTAAATGCTATTATGGTAATTAGCTATTAAATTAAGCGCCTATTACCTGGTAATCAGCTATACAACGGTTGTATAAGGTACTATTCAACAAAAATGTTTGTTGGGAATGATTCGCAGTAGACACGATTACTATGAACAGAAGAATCAAGGTCATAACACCTTGCATATGATGTCAAGGTCGCTTGCAAAGGCTAGGAGTTGGCTATTCTTGCTGAAGATCGCTCCTCTCGTTTCGATGCCCGCTGGCCGGATCACACCTTCAATAGCGATATTAAATAGCTCTGCGCGATTCGAATGGAATCGAGAGTGTCCCCGAAACGCGCACGTAGCACATCACTCGCTCCAGAGTGGCTTTGATCAGCCGCGTCAGTTTGTCCGGAAAATTCGTGCATTATCTGCCATAACTGTTCGTGTTCAACTGTATCGTATGCTGCTCTGAAATCCACGAAAATATGATGCATGGGCACGTTGTACTCTCGATATTTCTGGAGGATTTGTCGGAGAGCAAAAATTTGATCCGTAGTAGCACGTACACATGCATTTAATGCTACTTGCAACCGAGATTGCGCGTACAGTGAACTTCCAAAAAGAAAAAACCTTAGGAAGTGAAATGAGATAATATCAGACTTTTAAAAAGTCTTGGTTTAGTGTGAGTATTAAGGAAAATAGTACTGACGTACAACGTACGAAAACTTGCAACTTTTCTGCACCGTTTAAATATAAATTTGCAGAGACTAAAACTGGATTGGAAGGTTATGCCGAGATCCAAACTACCGCCAACGAGTTTTAGTAAAGAGTTATTAAATTATTATGTACCTAGGATTTACGTGTTGGATTTATTGTTATCTATACCTATAAAAATGGATTTCAGTCTGCCCTACGTTCCTTATAGAATCGAAAACTACTGCACCGATCGGAGTGAAAATTTGCATTTGTTGGCACTTGGTGCCAGGGAAGGTTCTTATGATGGTTAGAGATCCTTCTCCCCACTAAGAGGGGGGGCTCTCATACAAATGAAACACAAATTTTTGAATAACTCGAGGACTAATCAAGCAAATGGGATAAAATTTGACATGTGGGTGTTTTTGGAGACAAGAATTTTTTCTATGGTGAATTGAGACCCCTCCCCACTTTAGGAGGGGGGGGGGGCTCCTATACAAATGAAATACAAATTTCCTCATAACTCGAAAACTCATTAATCAAATGGAACCATACTTAGCATGTGGGTGTTTTTGTAGGCAATTTTCGGAAAAGTCAGAAAAACCATGTGCCAATTCTGCAGAAATATTTCTGTTCTAAATTCTGTTGATAATGCATTCATTAGGTACAGTGATACAAACTCGTATTCGTACACCAACATGCAGAATTCGTCTTTCTACATTTGAAAGTTTAACAGATGTTTTGGGACATTTTATTTAGGTAAAATCATAGTGTCAAATGTCAATATTAAGGTGATATCTGGTTTTGGAAAAATGGTTTTATTAGAAAAAAAAGTTATAAATTAGCACATGCAAAAATCCACTCAAATTCATATTCGTACAGGACTCGAATTAACAGTTTTGATTTCGCAGATGTGGCCTAATTTCAAGGATTAGTATTTAGTATGGTATCTCTTGATCATTACAATTGTCTTTAGTCATTTTGGAATGCTGTCTATGAGTTTTTTCGTGGAAGTTTTGTCCCATTCGTCCATCAAGTGCTTTCTAAAATCGTTTTTGATAGAAATCTGATGGTTTCTAACTTTTTTGTCGAGATATTCCCAAAGGTTTCCATCGGGATGGATGTCTAGAGATTGCGTTGGAGTATATCAATAACTTTTGAGCAGTTGTAAAGTAACCATGTGCGTACCTTAAGTGTTTTGTGCTTTGAGTTATTGTCTTGATAAAACTTGAACCTTTGACTAAATCCCATTTTGTTGGCACTTGGCTTCAAATGTCCAAAGAGACATATTGGTCCATCCATCGATGAAGACTAAAATGCCAACACCTTTAGCATAGATCCACCCCTTTACCATCACTCCACCCCTGCCGTGTTTTACCGTTGCTTTCAGATTTTTTACATTTAGTTCTTCGTTTGGCTTTCTCCACACAAAACGGCGACCATCTAAGGCAAAAAAAAGGCAAAGCCACAACTTGAACCTTCTTTATCGACAGGCTTCGCAGCCGGCTATTAGAGTACAGGACGACAATTTACGGGGCTAGTGCAACGATCCCACCGACTCCCAGCCGAGATTCGAACATATGACGACTGGCTTGTCAACCATCTAAGTCAAAGATGTTAAATTTTAACTCATCTGTAAAAATAATATCTCACTGGGAAGATGTTTGGCTCGGATGGCCCAGATGGTCATCGTTTGCTATGGAGGAAGCCAAACGAAGAACTAAATGTAAAAATCTGAATGCAACGATAAAACACGGTGATATATATTTCAATAAATATACAGATATTTGCTAATTTTCCTAGAATAAATCGATTGGCTGAACTTGTTCGGAAGTCTTAAACAAAAATTGGATTATTGTAGCAAAATTAATGCCTTTTCTCAATACTGAGGAAGTTAAAAGAAATTAGCTTTAAACATATAAAGTAAATCCTAGTCATCGTTTCCACTGCGGTCAGTTTTACTGTCAAAAGTGCTCCGGACTTTCAAAGCAATACCCGGTCCGGTTCCGGATCAGTTCGTTCCGGTTCCAGTCCGATAAAAAATCGGACTCTAAAAATTCGTTCCGATCGGACTTCGGACCGGACTTTCCGGATTTTACCCGGCCCGATGTCGATCACTACATTGAAGTACGACAACACAAGAAGTATTCTGTAGCATGGTTTGAAAATTCAAAGCTTTAAGCCAACTTTTTGTACAAAATGTTGTAAAAAATCGTATCAAATACTTTCGAAGAATCAAGAAGTGTTAGGCCAATTTGGCCGTCCTTAGGTAAATCCTATGTCATCTATCGTACAGGGTACATTTTGTGTGGGGACTTGGGGAGTCTGTTCGACCACAATTGATTGTAAAGCTCTGCATTCACGGTCTTTTTGGGGGATGCCACAGTGTAAATAGCTGGATCGTTGACCATATTCAACGAAGCCGGCTTGATAAATGCACACAATATCGAGGGGAAAATTTATAGGCATATCATTGAGAACGGTAATCACTCGATAGTTCACGATCCAGCTTGTCGCCTTATATATCGGACAGAAAACCCATCGCTCCACTGCTCCGGTAGCTGTTCAGTATCCTATGTTCTTACAATCAGCCAGTGCAGACAAGCGGCCAGTTTACCCGGTCTCATAGTCCTCATATTTCTCGAATCTTTTCGGTATCACCCAGGGCAGTAGTCTTTGACCATGCTGTTTATAAACGATGTACCTCTTCTAAATCCGGATAATTGCTGCTGTTGTTAATGGATAATACCCGTTATGTAAAAATCGTTATCTTGACATCCATAAAAAGTTTCAGCACAATTCAAATTGACAAATTAAACAATAATATTTTATTTTCGTCATTTGCCATGGAATGTCTCCATAACTAAACAATCCATAAATATGCCGTCTGCGTACATTGTCGTCTTCCAGCTGTTTATGTTCTGATCGCCAGGAATATGCTTGCCTTGCGGTTATTGTATTTTACAGTCGTCGTAATTGAAAGTGGACCTCTCGTAAAGACTGCCCCCAATCACTATCGGAATCGGTTGACTAATTCTTGCTCTATCATCCATTTTTGTACTCGTCATGTACGCACGCTCTATCTCTGTCTCTAGAACCTCATCATTATCGCTTAATGTGACCACCTTTGATCTGTGGCTGCATGGTCCGATGGTGATGCGAAGGTTTGCGTCGACTTCATCGTCGCGGGGATGATCTTACAATATGCTAATGTTAGCCGATTTACACGCTAATTTAGCGATTACTGAACCGCAGTGAAATGCCGCACACCGGTGCGGTTATTCATTCTCGGCGGAAGAGAATGGCGACTAAAAATAGCCTATCATCGAATCGTTGACGTTGTCGCCGCCGCCGCCGCCAGAAATGTAAGTCCGTTTCGGTACAGTATCGGTGAGGCAAACAACACCCCGTAGCCCGGTCAGTAAAACCTCAGATGGAAAGTAAAATATTTTGACTGGCGCTAATCACAACAATATGGTATATTTTTAAAACAGCGACCGTAAGAGCCGTATACTCATTCACTTTCGATTTAGTGCATCGATTCGGGCAAACAGCTTCTCCATAGCGAGTTTAGTCGAGTTATGCAAGATTCGTCGTTCAAAGTTTTACGGAAAATAATAACTAATCATGTTGTTTTCACCGGAGGAAGAGTCAGTAACTTTGACGTAAGAAAGTTTAGAAACAAACCTATACAACGTCCCATCAATAAACAAAGTAAAAATCGTTAAAAAGTCGCCACGTGTTTAACAACATACTGATTTCTTTATTTTGGTACATCAATCACCGCCAATGTTGATCTGATTTCAAGATAGTTTATATAGAAGTGAGCTATAATCTAACCTCATAAAACTGATGCACTAATAAAGGAAGACACATTCGCACTGCTGGGTGGAATATTCAATCTAGCACACGAAAGGCAAAAAGATGGATACGTTTATTCCAAAAATAAAATGAGCGCGATAAACCGGTAAACACAACAGGATCATTAATAAAAAGAAAAGACGACCGCCGGCCAAGATATTAGGTGTATCTACTCGTCTGAGTAGGTCAACTTGCGTGGGTTTTCTAGTATATGTTTACTTCCTATTTTGCAGCGTTGTTTACTCATCTATCTAATTGTTGTTTTTTTTTTCAAACTATTATTATTTTATTTTATGCGGTTCGCTACAGCAATTAGCAATGGGGAACACGAGTTGTTCCCTGATGTACGTAGGTACTGGTGTCACAAAACAAAAAAAGTGTCCATGAACATCATGGCAAATCGCTTGACGGGTTGTTTTTGTTTTCATTTGCCACACCCCAAGGTTATTTTCTCTTTTTCAAGATCTTTGTTTTTGTTGAGAACAGATGATTGATGCACGGTTTAGTTTTACAATCACATTGCCGTAGAAAAAGGTTGCGGTGTTTCAAATGTTGATTATGCATTTAGGCGAATCGTTCAATTGAACTTTTTAATCAGTATATTTTTGTTACCACATTTATCAAAGTAAAATAAAACGAAAATGCGATCAAAATCCAGGAAGAAAAAATTGTTTGTATTTTGGGTATTTCCCAAAAATCTAATACAAAATGGACCGAATGGTCCCTTCAATTTCATAACATTTTGTTTGCGCACATAGCTAAGCCACCCAGGAAACCTCGAAGTCACCTCGAGGAAACTCGTCGTCAATTCGTTAGCCGTCTCTACACATACATGTCGGCTTCAAGCTGGTCGAGCCATCTAGCACGTTGGGCTCTGGCGCCGGTGGCGTTCTTGAAGACTGCTAATAGTTCTTGCAACTCGTGCTTCATACACCTGCACCATTTTTCGCTTTCTGTTTGTATTCCATCAAAAATAGTCCACAATACAACTCATCAACCTTATTGAATTTCTTGCCGTCAATAGTCAGTGCTGGTGGGAGGCGAATTGTTTTCCTTGGAGCATCTTCCTATCATGTAATTGATTTTTAATGCATTGTAACCCAATCCTCCTAGCCTACGTTCTTAGTCTGGCGTAGATTGCCTCCGCCGTTCCAAGGTTTTATTTTAGTAATGTCGTCTGGGAAGGCTAGGAGTCGGCTACTTTTGTCGAACATCATTCCTTTCGTTTTCCAGACCACACCTTCAATAGCCATGTTAAAATAAAATGCAAGATATCTCCTTGTCACTACCGTCTGCGCAATTCGAAAGGACACGACAGTACCCTAGAAATATGCACGTAGTACATCACTTGCTCCAGGATAGCTTGGTTCACCGTGTCCGTTCGTCCGGAAAACCGCTTTCGAGCATTATCTACTATAGCTGTTCCCGTTTAACTGTATCGTATGCTACCTTGAAATCCGCGAAAATATTATGCGTAGGTACGTTACGGCGTTGCGTTGTACTCCCGACGTTTCTGAAGGATTTATCGGAATGTGAAAATTTGATCCATAGCAGCATGGATTTCCATGAAGTTCGCCTGATTCTGCCCAATGAGATCTCTTGCTATTGGGCATAGACCTTGTAACAAGCGCTGGGAGACCACCTTGTGGGCGGCGTAGGTCAGCGTAATACCGCGGTATTTATACAAAGTAATCGAGCCGATCGCGCTTTTTGTAGACGGGACAAACCAGACCATCGATTCACTCCCCCGGTAGTTTCTTCTCCTCGTTGCTAACAATTTTTTTTAACAATTTTGAAAGAATTCTGCCGGAAGTCCGTCTTTTCTATACACGTATATCAAGCAGCGGTGTGTATCGTTTCTCAGGCAAATTGCGCCTGCCATTATAGTTGTTCTAGCTCTTCATGATCTCCTTCCAGCGCTTTTTCCTCCTTAGGATCGAGATCAACTCATTCCGTGCTCATCGGTACTTGACCAAATTCTCCCTCGAGCCAATGCTTAGAGTTTTTTCCTCTCCATCACTTGTTGGCATTTCTCGTCAAACCAGTCGCTTCGTGCACTCGTAGATTCTTCACCTAGCACTGCGGTTGCGGCATCTTTGGCGATCGAGCGTATCCTGCCCCATTCGTCTTCGTGAGTGAAAGCGACCAGTTGCGCGTCATGGGAAGGAGGAGGCAGCAGGCGTGCGTAGTTCTCAGCAACTTGCGGGTTTTCTAATTGCCGAATAGTTAACTGAAGAAGATGGCCATGAGGTCATGAGGTGTATAACGTTGATAGTTTTGAGCGAACATGTACTGCTACGAAGTAATAATCCGAGTGGATATTCGCACGTAGGAAGCGTATGTTGGTGATATTCAAGGGAAACCAGTCATTGATGAGAATATGGTCGATTTGGTTAAATGTTCATTGGACATGTGATCTCCAGGTGGCTTTGTAGATATCCTTGCGTAGAAAGAAAAAGTTTCTGATCACCAAGCCTCGAGAAGCTGCAAAATTGACGTATCGCTGGCCGATATCATTCGTGTCGGTTTGCAGGCTATGGGGCCCGATCACCGGTCTATAGTTTACTTCCCTGCTGACCTGCGCGTTCATATTCCCGGTGATGATTGTAATGGCCCGTGGCAAATAGCTGTCATAGGGCTTGAATCATTTAATATACGAACGCAAAAAAACGGATCTGTCTCGGAACCATGTGATGATATAAAAATGTTTGGTACTTAAAATGAAGGTCATTTATTGCACTTTAAAGGAAAAATACCGAAAAAATTACTCCGATTTATTTTGCTGAAACCTCATACTTTTGTTCGAATACGTCTTATGGCCACATAAGTTCTGCTTCAACATCCTATTTGGTTTCTTGCCAACCCCAAACCCTAAACACGTCGCGCAGACGAATCTTTCTGACGGTGATTTGGCTGGCATTAAATTTATTGGCGATATCATAATCCAAAAGCCTTTATCGCTCTCAACACATTCAAATGAAGCTTCCGATCCTTAGTTTCACTACGACGCTTGTTATGATCCGGCCACTCACGGAAACGTATGAGAACGCTGCACACGATCCAATTACAACGGTTTCGCGATTTTTAAACCTGACCACTTCAGATTTTCGGAGTGGGTGTCCAAAATTAATTTTCCTTTCGCGGCGACAGGTCACTCCACGACGGACCGGGACGGACGGATTCCAGGAATGCAACTTGCAGACTCACCATTTGTTTATTAGACTTCAAGGCGGTGTACGATTAAGTTAAACGAAATGAGCTGTGGCAGATTATGCTTGAACATAGTTTTCCAACAAAAATCAAGCTTCAATATCTAGCGTCAGAATAACGGGAGAGACATTGGACTCGTTTGTGATGTTAGATGATTTGAATATTGCATTGGCAGGTGCTGTTCGAAGGGCAGACGTGCAGAGAAGCAGTACCATCATCACAAAATCTCGCATGCTTCTAGAGTTCGCGGGCGACATCGATATTATCGGTGTTAACCGTAGAGCTGTGGAAGAGGCGTACCCACATCTTAAGGAGGAAGCAGCGAGGATAGGGCATAAACTCTGCCAAAACGTAGTATGCGGTGGCTGGCAGAAAATGTGGTTGATCTTCAGATATTGGAAGTGTGGTGGTGATAAGTGACATGTGACAACGATGTGAGCCGTGAAAAAAAGCACAACAGGGCATATAGTCTTAGTAACTGGCCCTTCAAAAACCAAAGTGAAGGCGGATAGCGGTTGCTACCAAGGCTTTCTATCGATTACGTAGTCAGCTGAGATCGCGTAGCCTGCAGTTCTGTTCTATAAGATGCCAATTCTCCCAGTGGTGCTCTACGGCCACGAAGCGTGGACGTTGAAAGTGCAAGTTCCTCGCGTTTCGATGCCCACTCGCCGGATCACACCTTCAATAGCGATATTGACAAAGTTGTGGTAACCGAAATATGACTAATTTCAGTCGTAATCCAGTTATTTCAACTAAATGGACCTAAAGTGTGCTACTTGGGTAAAGTCCCAAGTCGCAGAACAAGATTTCGAAAATGATACTTGCTCGAACAATGTCTCTAAGTGTCGCTTAGCCGTCCGGAAAAAAATTCAGATATTAGCACGTTTGTATTATTATTATTTTAGACGTAGGACTACGTCTTTGTTTACTATACTGGGACTGGGTATCACTTTGTGAAAACGAAAATAGAAGTGTAACGTTTGAATGAAAGATTTCAAATGCTAATAACTACTAAACTACTGATCGATACTGAACAATTTACATGTCGTTGGAAAGATAAAATGACCAGCAATTTTATGGGTGGGATGAGAGCAAATTTAAGGAGGGCGTAAGAGGGGGGGCTCCTATCCAAATGAGACACAAATTTCCTCAAAATTCGAGAACTAATCAAGCAAATGGAACCAAATTTGGCATGTGGGAATTTCAGAAGGCAAGTTTTTTTCTATGGTGAATTAAGACCCCTCCCCTCTTTAGGAGGAGGGGGGGGGCTCCCATACAAATTTCCTCATAACTAGAGAACTAATCAACCAAAAGGAACTAAATTTAGCATGTGGGGGTTTTGGAAGTAAGAATTTTCTCTATGGTGTACTGAGACTCCTTCCCTTTCTAAGAGGGGAAGGGGGGGGGGGGGCTTCCATACAAATAAAATACAAATTTCCTCATAACTCTAGAACTAATCAAGCAAATGGAACCAAATGTGCCATGTGTGGGTTTTAGAAGGCAGGATTTTTTTCTATGGTGTACAGACCCATCCGTCTTTCAACAAGGGGGGGGGGGGGCTCACATACAAATGAAAACCAAATTTCCTCATAACTCAAGAATTATTTACGCAAATGGAGCCAAAATTATTTTGGAGGCAGGATTTTTTCTATGGTAAATTAGGACCTTTGCCTTCTTTAAAAAGGGGGGATCCCATACAAATGTAATACAAATTTCCTCATAACTCGAGTACTAATCAAGCAAATGGGACCAAATTTGGCACGTGGGGGTTTTTGGAGGCATGAATTTATTTTGTGATGGTTGTGATGGTTGGATGGAGACCCCTCACCCCTGTGGTAGGAGGATTAGGATTCTCATACAAATAAAACTGAAATTTTTACCTATGTGCCATATTTCCTGCTATGCAACAAGCGGTGAGCTGTGAAAGTAAACTAGTAAATCCTTCTCGGAGCAAAAGACAGTGAATCGACGCCGCTAACTTACGGGCCGGTTGCCATTCATGTCAAAGGAGGACATTCGAATGGCACGTCATATTTGCGATGAACTTGCTTTGGCGTTAATGTTATTTGTAACCAATTAAAAGTTAAAGTAAATCATATTTAATACAATAATCTGTGGGTTGGTCTGGTCATTCATTACTATTTCAACCTTTATGATGCATACAAGTGATTTTTAAAAGAAATCTCTATGCCTCAATGGTTGCAGGCGTTGTATTTATAAACCACCGTCCACGTATTTTCAAAGCCACCATTGCATTCAATGAAGAATTGAATCTGAATATTTCGCTCTTCTCTTTTAAACATTCACTTAAACAATGGCACTCATAAATTCTTATAAACATACATATGCCAGAAATGCAGTTTACATTAGTCTTTAATCTAATGATCTGATATTGTCCAACGTCACACTTTCGTACTACCCTTAGGGCTGTATACCTTGCAGTTTTTTTTTTTTTTTTTTGAAACAGACGATTGTACATTCCATTGTAGTTAATGGTTAATGGAGTTTAGAATTTATGGGGATTGTCGATAATATTTTTTTCGGCGATATTTTATTTTTTGAGAGTAAAATGTAACAAATATGTGGTTTCATTTATTGAGTGCCATCTTATCCATTTGTTATACAGGGATACCTTGATATAAGACAATTTATAATTTCAAAAAGTTGTTTTATATCGAAATTGTCTTATATCGAAACATAATGTTTTTTAAAAAAAATGCATCTGCGGTCGCCAATTTTGCTCCGTGTTGTATGTTTACGTTTTTTGAACTATTTTATTGTTTGAACTATTAGTTTTTTACAATTTTTTGGGTTATTCTGAAATAATGAACATCTTAATGGCGCCGATTTTGGAATGGAAAATTAGCTCTGGTATCGTTACCAACTATGTCAAAGGGATTTGTTCGATATAAGACAACAATTGTCTTATATCGAGGTTGTTTTACAACGAGGCTCCTTATATCGAAGTATCCCTGTAGTTCGAATGGTAAATAGTTTCGACCTAGGGTACTAGCAATTAACGGGAAGTCCTGTATCCTCGGACACTTTAGGTTTTCAGATTAAACTAAAAAATAACAGCTTTATTATTTATTACTATCTATTTTCACTTTACTGTGGAGAAAAACAATATCATAAACAAAAAATTACAAAGCAACAAAATTTGCGCTACAAGGTTAATTAGGTGGTATTTTGTGTACAAATTAAATCAAATCGAATCAAAAACTAACTCCTATGCTCGGACACGATAAATTGCTCTAATAAATCCTGCGTCAATAGAAGAAGAACATCCTAGAACAATTTAAAACTCTAACACCAATCTTATGAGTCCAGTCTTTGCAGGTTTGCGATACCAAAGTTGAATAAAGTTCTATTCACATAAAGCAGTGGTGCCCAGGCACAGGCATGGTGCGGGCCAAATCAGATCGCTCCATGACGGCCGCGGGCCGCAATGACCTCTGGCCATTCCTGAGCATAAGAAAATGTAAAATATGCGGCAGCCAAAACCAGAAATTTTCCAGGAATCACCACAAGCTTTAAACCGGAAAGTATTCAGATCCACAACATGTAAGAGGCATTACGACTAAACTGTGTAACTCTTGTGTCATCAAAAAATTTACTAAAAAGTCCTCTATCCCTGAAACCACTCCGCGGGCCGCACGAATCATTCCGTAGCGCCGCAGTTTGGCCATCATTGGCATAAAGTGTTTGTTGGGAGTGCTGGTAGTAATGCGAAATGCATACGAAAATGTACGCGGCAACTCCATCATTTACAAGGCACGTAGATAGGTTGACACCAAACTAATGTCTTACTGCAATTTTTTTTTCTGATTTTATCTACCTTTTTCATTACTTATCTAATTTTGTTTTGTCATAGGAATCAAAGATACAGAAATTCTAGACTAAGTAACAAATATTTTGCTGATTACTTTATTGTCCGGTCTTAGAGGACACGACACAGTTTCAACAAATTAAGTTATTTCTTTATAATCTTATATTTTCATGTTAAAATCAAACCTTTTTCGGAATATTGCACTTTTTATTTTAATAAACATTTGCATCTGTACTTTTATGAAATTTACTCGATTCTCTTTGCTTTGACGGTTGAACCGTTTGACAGTTCTCATTTGTTTACCTTTTTAAATAAAGTCATAATTGGGGCACCGTGAAATTACACAATTTGCTATTGTTCCATGCTTTCGGAATATTTTTAACAATCTTTGTTTTTGAGAAATCCGATTGTCTGGCCATAGAAAACTTTCCCCTAGATAACATATCTTTATTAAATAACTGAAAAACATAATAGATTTTCGGCGGAAAGGAGGCAAATCCTGTCGGGAAAATATCCGAAAAAAGTCAGGAGGTTTTTTCAGGGAGTTGAGGAGCATTCTCAGCGGAACTTTAATAGTTTTTTTATGGAATCTGTCAAATTCTTCAGAACCAAACCTTCCAATGCATTTAAAATAAATTTCCCAACATAATTTGTAACGCATCTTTTTGGTTTAGCAGAGGCCTTGTGAGAAAGACAAAATAAGTGGGATTTTTTTTCATCGCTGCTTCAATGAATAATTTAACCTTTTCAGTTCATAAATTGGTTAATTGTTTGAATTAAAAATTAAACGAAAAACCAAGGAAACTTCATCCGATGCGTGAGGGAAAGTTAGGGGATTTAATTTTGGAAACCTAATCGACACCTTGATAGCGATCAAGTGTATCATGCTATTTTTACTCCTCATGGCTCTCCTTCACAAACGGAACAACAACAAAATGCCCGGTCACCGTCGCATCGGGGAAGGTGACACGGTCTTCCAAAACTTCGGACCGATTAAAAAAGCAATAAATTGGGTAGATTATCTTCCGCGCCGCGCCTCTGCCCGCACCCATCAGACATTGACTGTGCTGTGACTGTGACTGTATGTATAATCATCGCTCGTCGGGTTCAAGGTTTCGTATGGGCAGAAGTTTCAACTCGTTCTTGCTTTGGTTCGAACGAAAGAGTTGTTGTTTATTTTGTCTCATCTTTTCGAATGCGTTTCACCAGCACTCAGCAGCGCCTACACAACGCCTTGTACCTACTCGCGGTTCAACCGTCCGGCCGTTCGGCCGTCCAGTGCGTTGCGTAGTTTAGCAGCGAATACAAATTGGATCGTTCTGTTGTTGACAGCGGACTTTCAAATCGCAGCGGGACAGCATGGAACGGAAAAAGTTTGACCGAAAACAAGGCCAGACATGATACTGGCTGGGTCACGCCGGAGAATATGCCCTCTGAGCGGCGGATCGGCGACCGCCACCAATAATTCGCGGGAATTAATTGTACATTGTATGTTCGAGCTGATTGGTGATAATGATTGGTTCCAATTAGTATTTCAGATGCTAACTGGATTGTAACTGCTAATCTTCCTGGACATTAATATGTAATGTAGAACGTCTCTTTGGAGCCTAATGTGGTCTAATCAAAGTTGGTTTTATTTGTTGCGTTTATCTGCCAAAAAAACTTTTCTAATTTTCATAATAATTTATAACAAATTTCATAATCATCTCTAATTGAGGACGTTCACTCTATCTATCCTCTAACGTTACTGTAAAACATTGCAACAAAATATGGACTCAACTTGATAAAACCAACTGACAAAGTTGTGCTTATCGTTTCGTACTTACACAAATTTATTGACACGGTTCACTCTCGCTCGATTGCAGCACAGCCCGCGCCCGCCTTCCTTCGGTATTGATTTAGCTCTGGTCCAGCTGACCTCCTGTCGTTCGTCCGTCGGTGTGAATCGGAGGTGCGAATCGTATTGCGCCGCGCTCTTTTCCATTGATTGATTTTTGCAATTTACTCTATACGATTATTTATTAACATTTCAACTTACATGTAGTATGCGAACTGCGCTTATCGCTTACTAACCGCGTTCTCTTTCTTTCCCTCATTGCAGGCCCACCGTCCGGTTCGGTGCCTTTCTATCGAGGTCCAGTTCGATGGCCTGCTGCGCAAAGTGCGACTCTTCGATGAGTGGGATCTCAGCCAGTGCCGGAACTGTGCGTGCTGCGTTTACGCCTTGAATGTTAACGAAAGTACGCCCGTCTCCGCCGGCACCGTTCTGGTCAATCCGAGACTACTGGTTAGTTTAACTTTCCTTACCATTTTTAACGGATATTGGAACAAAGTTTTTTTTTCTTCAGACAAACCAAGAGCAGTTGAACGCTCGGATGGCCGACGAAAACTATTCCCCTGCATTTGGCATCCTGCTGAACGGATTCAGCCCGAGCTACAGCGACCTGGCCGATAAGGGCAAGCTACTGGCAAGAGCGAAAAGTGATAATCAGTATGTGCGGCTGCTCCGCGCCTACATGGAGCAGGAAACGGAAGCAGCCAACGAGCGGATTCATCGTTTCACCGAGCAGGAGTTTGCTGTTCTTAAATTGAAACGGGAACGTGCCGAACAGGACTGTCTGATTCTGGCCAAGCTATCAAACAACGTACCTGAGCTACTGCACAGCATCAGCAGTAGCAGCGATGTGGTTGCCCAACCGGCCACGACGACGGTGGATTCTGCTGAGCAAACAACAATGCTTCGCAGCAGTGTGAGCCCGATGGTTGCGACCACTGGAACCAACGATTCGAGTGCCGGCAGCCAGCTGGAGACGCCTCCACCAACCCCTGAGTATCTTCCAATGTCCACCGGTAATAGTCCACCGATGATGACAGCCGCTGTCACCAGTGCCAATAGCCGGCAACAAGCCAATACTGTGTCTTCTACGTCCTCGTCATCAGTATCAGCCGCCGATCAGTCATCTCCCTCATCCGGCGCGAAAATTTCCAGCTCGGCAAGAACGTACAACAGAGCTAGTCTCGGCTACAGCAACAGTCAGACCAACAATAATATCGTTAGCTTTAACAATACTCGCGGTGCCATCAGCAGTAGACAAACGCCAAGCGTAATGATGACGGCGGCGGCGGCGATTACACCAACAGCACTGCAACATTCCAGTACAAATTCTCAGCAACAACACCGTCGCCTAGTTGCAACTAGCTCGTTCGAATCGGACTGCATGTTCGATATCGACGGCATGGACAACGACAAATCTCCACTGTCGAATACGCTTTCCGACGAGGAAGAACTTGGATTCGATGGTAGGATATGGCGCTCACCCCGTACTCTACGAACGAGGGAAAGCAATAAATTAATTCCGCTCTTTCTTTCTACTCCGCATAGAATCTATTGGAAACAATAACGACGACGGGATGTACATACCGTCACGCCACATGTATGGCCGCCAGAACAGTTCGATTGCGAAAAGTCTTCCAATCTCAATGCCTCAGGTGATGACGCAGTTCCGAGCGAACGAAGAGGATTTCGAAGAGGTAAGTTTTATGATGGGTGAGCCGGGGGAGTTTATTATTTTTAGGATTTGATCGCTCGACCGCTGAAGCGGTGTTTGTTTTGGTAGAAGCAAGGCAATGTTGGATGGAATGTGAAAATTTTTTACGGTTTTTTTCAAAAAAAAAATTAAACTTTCTCTAATTTTTATGAAGCAATTTTTGGTAACATATTTTTTGGGATTTCATTAATTTTAATGAACGAGAATGCATGGATTCCGTACCGTAAAACTTTTTTCTATTATATTTGGATATTTTGATATTTTTTATCATTTTTTACCTCATTTACCACGAAAAACGAAATTGGAAATGGGGAACGGATCAATGGCATAGTATACGGCAAAGAGAAAGGAAACGATTAATGGATAACGATTGGAAAATTGAAACCTGGAATGTTAGAACTCCCTATGAACCGGCACGAGCAAGCTAGCTTGCTCGCGTGCTACATCGACTTGGTGTTAAGATCGCTGCTATTAATGGCCAAATTGTGAAAAAGGGAGTTCCGCGCAGTAGACCCTATCGCAGGCACTTCTTTCAAGTACCACATCTGTATGCGGAAGAAAGGCAGAATTTGGAGTCTGTTTTGTAGTGTTGGGAAAGCAAAAGCAAAGAGTTATCTGGCATATAGATTTCGCCTCGGCCAGAGGAATGGCCATCTGGAAGCATCCAAATGAGGACTCCAAAAATCCGAATGGGAGCTCTCAGATCGATCATGCCTTGATTGACGGTCGACACTTTTCGGATGTCATCGATGTACGGTCTTTTCGGGGACCAAATATCGACTCTGACCACTATCTCGTCGTGTGTCGTGTCGTATCTTAGTAGAATCAGGTCATTCGATGTCAAGTGAGCTTGGCATGGATTTATTCTCAGGCCCCTCATTTGCCTTTTTTCATGTTGAATTCTAAATTAACCGATGAAGCCTCTTGACAGTGCACAAGTCCCTCCTATAGTTAAGTGTACTGGTCAGGGGAACTAGTGAGTCCACGCCAGGGACGGCTATAATATGAGACAGCACTGGCAGCGAGGAACGAGTGGGTAAAGTATAAAGAAAGTTTTGAAAAAAAGGTAAACCCCAATACACCAGGGTGGCAACAGACTCGGGAATTGCGGGAAGAAGTCGGGAATTCGGCAAAAATGGTTGTAAATCGGGATTTTGTGAATTTACGTGCAGATGTTCAAGTTGTATTCCTTGTTAGAATCTGAGAGACATGTTGACAACTCTGCCATTCTGAGACAAATGAATCTGAAGATCCTGAACGAAAGCTTCGTACCATGAATTTCCTCCACCTGCAAAGATGAACTGAAAACCGTGTGCAACTGGGAGTGAATCGTGCTCTCTGTATCAGCTTTTTCATAGTTGTGGTGAGGGTACAGCCTTCCAGTTGGCTTCGAGGTCATTCGTCGTAAGTCAAATATTTTGAATTGGGGTAATATTTCCCGTTTTTGTCTTCTTGCTGATGACTTAATTACTGATGTGTCCATGTCCTTTGGCTTGTGGTTTAACAGAAGGAAGGGATGAAGTCTGGTTTCTCAACTGTCGACGATCATCTGCCATGGTTTTTACCGCCGCCTGGAGAGAATCCAATAATAATCTGAATACAGTTGGCAAGACCACGCCGTCAGTAGCCTCTAGATCTGCTTCCTCTGCTCTCCTTTGGAGTGTCTTCCTGCAGATTTTGTTCATTCTTCTTTTCAAAATATGTCAAATCCTTCTTTATTTAAGCTTCCGAATTTCTGTTTCTATCTGAGGTCTGAGGCCACCAAGCCCTAATGATGTATAACAAACGCATGCAGTTGTCTCCACCGATACGCACCACGTCTCGCAGGTAATAGAACGAATTTCACGCTTAAACTGAAAATTCGTGTTAGGGGCTGTAAGGTGATCTGATCGGTGAGCCGAGCATTCCAAAGTTTCAAACCTCTGGCCATCCTGATTCGTGTGTCTAACCTTCCAACTTCTCAACCTTTTGTCTCCCCACTGTGAAATTGGATGGATTTCACTATGAGATCTGCTACCTTGGAGTTGCTCTGCGTATCATATTGTCGTTAGCAGAGCAAGAGAATTTTGTCGGCTATAGTCGAAAGTCTAGAGTAATCCTCGGTTTAGTTCACTGTCAATAGCTCCAATTAAAATCTCGTCCATCACGACGAAAAACAGTTGCGGTGACAGTACATATGTAGCCCTATCACATGTCACTCCTGCAGTCCAAATAAAGTCCGACAGGAGGTCGTCGTGCAGTAATTTGCACTAAAACAATGAGATAAACGACCTTATCGCTCATCTATGCCCTTTTTTTACGGGTAGGGAAATCGGTTCAGCACGTTAGAAGGTACGGTACTATCAAACACTTAAGAAGTCAACTCAGGGAATGGGGTCAGGTATCCCGACCCCCCTGATGGGGCGTGAGGATCCAGACCCACTAAAACCCTACTCGAGTCTCCAGCCTCAATCCCCCTTGGCACCACCTTATCGATATCATTGCAGAGAGGGGCTATTGTGCTTAACGCACTCTCTTAGATAACTACTGGACTATGGCAGTTAAGCTGTTTATTCGCCGGTTTTGTAGCTCAAGTACAATTTGGGTAGCAGCCGGCAGCCGCATTGACCGCTATCCAGACGTCCGAGCTAGAACACATCCTTTGGACTTCCGGAGTTATCCGGAGTAATGTCCCGTTCGCTCACTGCCATCATGTTGCTTCTCCCGCCCGCGAAACGACGGCATATGAAGAAAGCATGTTCTGCAGTTTCCTCAAAATTCACGCATTCGGGACACGCGGGGGACCCCGCATGCTGAAACTTGTGCAGATACTGTCTAAAACAACCATACCCTGACAGAATCTGTGTCAGGTGGAAGTTGACTTCGCCGTAGCGCCTGTTGGCTCACCCAGGAAGTGGCCAGCTTCCAGGTATCTCCTCATTACTGCCCCGAATAATTCGGGAGCCTCTAGAATAGCCGCTTTAATGGCCATATTCCGGACCAGACGGAAGGCCCCGGTGCCTTGCTCATCTTTAGGGATCTAGCGATCTCAATGAGTTCCTCGCTCGTAACCATCCTACGCTATCCGGAGGAGTGGTTGGATGGCCCCATGTGCCCTATATTCAAAAAAGGACGTCAACCCGAGTGCTAAAACTATTGAGCCATTACATTGCTCAATTCTGCCTTTCCGTGTCCTGTTCAGTAGACTAAGACCGTTAGAGGAGTCCTTCGTCAACGAGTACAAAACTGGTTTTCGTGAGGGTCGTTTCACGACGGATCAGATGTTTACCCTGCGTCAGTTTCTAGACAAGTTCCGGAAGTACAACTTGCAGGCTCATCATCTGTCTGCGAACTTCAAGGCGGCGTACGGTTCGGTACGGTACGGTCACACAAAATGAACTGTGACAGATAATGCTAGAACTTGGTTTTCCGACTAAACTAATTACGCTGATTCGTGAAACTTTGGATAAGTCAAAATCATGCGTCAGAATAGCAGGTGAGACCTCAGTCACTTTCGTGACGTTGGATGGACTAAAGCGACAGAATGCACTATGTAACGTGCTGTTTAACATTGCCTTGATGAATGCAATACGAAGAGCAAACGTGAAAAGAAATGGAGCTATCATCACTATCAACACTTAGTGGCAAAATATAAAATGGAATGTGATGCAGCGCATATGAACCACGAGCTGATACAGTTTACAAATATAGTTGATATAGTGAAGATAGTACAATGTGACAGGCTGCGGTTGGCTGGGTACGTGGCCAGAATGCCCGACAAAAGAATAGCCAAAACTATTTTCAGCAAAGAACCAGGCCATAGACTGCGGAGCAGACCCCGCACCAGATGGATATGCGCTGTCGAGAACGATGATCGAGAGGATTGGAGAACGGCGATTCATGACCGACAGTACTGGAGGACCTTAATTCTTTCGACGCATGATCGATGACGGATCATCAATGAATGCATGTAAATGCAAATGCAGATATCTATAAGAAGCTATCAGCATTTTTGGCTCGAGCAGCTAAAGCTAAGTGGTACAGAAGCGATTCAATTCCTTACCGAAGTTCAAGCAAGAATATGAGGTTTTTATACGAGAATATTTTGAACTCAATCATATGGAGCAGGTACCAGCTGAGTTGGTCGAGAAAGAACCAACGAATTGTTACTATCTTCCGCATCATGCCATTATCAAAAAGAATAGGTCTACGACGAAGGAAGTGTATGCTGCAATACTTTACGAGCATCGAGCGATCTATCGACGCTCTTGGTAACAATAGTGTGGTCTTGGTGGCAGCCAAATCAAGGGTGGTTCTAATCAAGCAAGTTTCTGTTCCCACGGTTTGGTTTGGTTTTGTACTATATATTCGTAACCTAAGAAGTGGAAAACGTACACCGTAGAAGAATCACATACTGAAGATGCTGCTGATTGTGCAAGTAGCGGTATGCTACCTGCCGATTTTATTGGATTCGATTTGTGGTTTCAAGGCCCAGTATGGTCGAAATGTGAGCAGTCTATAGAGATAATGGAGATTACCTCGAGTGCAATCTTTTGATGAAGAGAATTAGGAAATGCGACAGCAGAAAATTACGCACGTTTCAGTAATTCCGACACGGCAGAAAAATTACACCGAACTTCAACAGCTGAACAGATGCTCTAGTTTTATCTAGTCTAGTCTAGTCTAGCTCATGAACCATTTTTTAGACAATATTAGCGAAAACAGTTCTGGCAGAATACGAGAACTTACTCCATGTGAACTCAACCAAGCAACGTTACAGCTAGCAGGAGTGGTTTGAGGAAAAGAGTGAAGCCCTGCGAGCTAATTCTATATTTTTAGCTTCATTCGTTTTGTGACAACAATGGTACGATGCGCTTGGGCGGAAGATTACAGAATTCGCCTTAACCTTACGGTATTTAACATCCGATGATTCTGTCGCATAACCAACGAGCAACGAAACTCTTGGTGCATGAGTTTCCATGCAGGATCGTTTCTTCTAACCGCAGTTGTCAATCAACAGTACTGGGTCGTTGATTGTCAGACGACAATTCGCAGAATTATTCACAGTTGTTCCAGATGCGTTTGTATTAAGCGGAAAACTGCTACCCAATTGATGAGATGTCTTCCGCGAGTATTGACTACTAGGCCATTTCCGCACGACGGTGTAGATTCCGCAGGCCCACTGAAGATTAAGGTTACATAGCAGTGTACGTGTGGCTGACGATATGTTAACGGACACTTTTCTTGTTGGGCGGCACGCACTAAAGGGAGTTACTTACTAAGTTACTTTTTCCGTGACAGTCCAGTTATCAAACCTGGGCCGAATGTATGAGTCGTCTCTACGCTTCTCGGTCTTAGGCTTCCGCTCTTCAGTCGCTGTTCTAGAAACCTCGTCAACAGCACTCATCCAATGAGTACGGGGTCTGGCTCTATCGGTTTCTCTGCTGAATATTGTGGCCAGTCCACTGCAGTTTGTAGTTTGTTTTATCTGCTTCACAATATCCGCGTCTTTGTATACTTGGTAAATTTCATGGTTCATGGATTTGCACCACCCTCCATCTTCTATCTAATATGTTGCCCAAGAATTGCTCGCAAGATCTCATGCTCAAAAATACCAAAAGCTCATCGCCGCTCTCTTTCAACGTCCACGCTTTGTGGTCGCAGAGTACCACCGGGAGAATTAGCATCTTATGGAGCGCGAGATTCGTACGGAGTTATAGGCTACGGGACCTCAGCTGGCTACGTAATCCGTTGAACCATGAGAGGTAGCACGTATCAGACTAGTCAGTTTTGTTGGAAAAATATGTTCAAGCCTAATCCGCCACAGCTCATGTCGTTTAACGGAATCGTACGCCGCCTTGAAGTCTATAAACAAATGGTGGGTCTGCAAATTGAGTTCTCGGAATTTATCGTAGATTTGTCGTAAGGTGAGGTTTGATTCGTCGTGGAGCACCCCTCTGGGAACCCGAACTGGTATTCGCCAACAAACGACAATTGCTGCATGCATATGAGACCCTCCGTGGATAGTTCCTCCTCAGTCCATACTTTTAGTATAACCTGACGAACTGCACAATACAATCGTGCAATCCCGACTTTCAAATGTTTGGCGGGGATACCGTTCTTTCCAGCTGCTTTACCGTTTTTCAGCTCTCTAGCTGCTTTTTTAACCTTGCTCAAAGTTGCTTAATCCACAGCTTCACTATCATCCTCAATCGTTAGCCAGCTTCGTGTTATTCACCATTCAACAGTACATCAAGTTGTCAAGTCGTCAAGTCAAGTGTCAAGTTGTACATCAGAAAAGTGCCGGCCATCAACCAGAACGTGGTCGATCTGAGAGTAGGTCTCTCCTTTAGGGTGTTCATGCAAAATGGGTACTACAGATAGTCATTCCTCTGGCTGCAGCGGCGTTAATTAGCGTTGATTAGGCCATTGTCGTTTGTGGTAGGATGGAGTCTTTCTCTACCAGTAACGGGGCGAAAGAACTCTTCGTATTCGACCTGTGCATTCGTATTCCCGTTGACTATCTTTATGTCATGTCCTGGGCACTCTCCATATGTCCTTTCGAGAAGCTCATAGAACTCCTCTTTCATCTGTTTACCTTGTGATACGAATCAGACTCCATGCTCTGCTTTATTACCGCCACTGCAGTAGATGTTCTCATGCTAGGATACCCGCGCGTGCCGGTTCAAGTAGAGTTCTGACATTCCAAGTACCAAGTTTCCAATAATCGTAGTCTGTTTTCGTTCGCCTGGGTTCATACCGATTATTCCGTTGTGGCTCATTTCCTAAATTGTTCGTAGTATGAATATTTTAAGTATGTCGCTTTCCTAGGGCTGCGATGCCTAGTCTCGCAGACAGGTCTACCGTCTTAGGCATAGCTAGCGAGACACAGCTTCTGATCAGTCGCTATTGACGCCACTCCTAACCTGCAATCCAGTCGCGTGCTTGGTAAGGAACCGATGTTATGAGCCACAACCTGAAGACTGGGGCTTATGGTTGACAAGGCTATTTCTTTTGTCAACGCTCAGCGAAAGCATGAGTGTCTCCTTCCATGTCGATATACGTCCTTAGTTTCCGTCGGGGTTAGTTGCCCAATCTCTGGTACTGGTACTACGAGAAGGTAGCGATGGGTGTTGCTGGATAAGAGGCTGAGGACCACTGCGGAGTCACTACAGGAGTTACTGAATAAAGTTCAGACTAACGACAAACTGGCAAGCCTTGGTATCAAATGGACATTTGGACCGTCATCTGCGCCGCACATGGGCGGTATTTGGGAGGCTGCTGTGAAAAACGTCAAACGCCAAAAGGGTCGTGCAGTCCAATGAATATTCTTATTAATCAGCCTGTTTTGGTAAAAAATTGTAAAAATTTTGGTAAAAGTATGGTAAAGAGATTATAACTAGATTATTGGAGTCCCAAGTTCTGGAACTGAGGCTGTTTTCGAATGACAGATTTCCCGTAAAAGTAAAAACTTTTTGAAGAAATAAATTAATAAATCTAACTGCTGATAAAAAAATAAAGCTTATTCATTTCATTGTAATCGTCTGGGTTAGTACTGCGTGGGTTGGTCCTTTCTTTAAATCACCTTCGATAGTATATAATAGTAATAGTAATAAAGAAAATATTCCCATTCGGAAGCAGACGACAAAAAATCGAACAGAGCCTAACTCATTTTTTTCCTTACCTATCTTTACAGATAACCGAAGACAACGTCGACATTGCTGCCAGTATCAAAGCATTGGCACGGAGTGTCCACGGGGATACCGTCTTCGGTGATCTACCGCGTCCGCAGATTCAACGGTTCAGCACACAGATCTAAAAGAAAAAAAGCGCGCATGACCCTAAACTTAGTAGTGCCAGCGCCAAGTCTGCAAGCAGCAGTCAGCCGCTTATTAGGACTAGCCTGCTGCAAACATTTATTTGTTTCAAAGGTTTATTTTGCGAAAAATTGAATCAGCCTCTCAGAATGCTGTTTGATGATGTTTTTTTTAGTTGTTTAGGTTTTTTTTAATCGTTTAGGCTAAGACACTTTTGTTTCTCCTTTACATTATTGATCGTGAATGATTTCTCTGCCCTTGGACACGCACATGTCTCTAACGTTCTCGAACGCGAAAACAACCTGCTGAAAGTTAAGTCGAAAGTAAACTACACAGAATTATTAGCTTCCTGTGGGAGCCTATAAGAGTTTTGCTCGTATAGAATTCGAGAATTCAACTGCTCGAACACCACTGAAGTGGGTTGAGCAGAAGATTAAAAAACATCCAATCTTTCTGTCGAGTAAACGTTCTGATAGGTTTAAGTTTTTTTTATCATTGCTTTTTGTAATTAATATATAAGAAGTCTGGGAAAAGGTAGACCATAGTCAAAGTTGAACATTGACAATGACGTTTAGCGGACGAAGGCGCTAGTATTCCAGCTCAAAACGGGCAGGACAAATATAATGTTTTGCATTAATCAACGTGCTGAGTTGTAAGTGCAGTATACTGTAAAAGCTACAAGTTGTCCACAAAATAACAGTCGCGAATGATAGCTGCTAATTATCGTGGTGTGAAAACAAGGCCAGATTGATCTTCTCTTTTTGACAACAGAAGCTGCAAATCAAAATAGGTTCTTACAATTGCCTGTGATTTTGTGATTTTCCATTGCTTCCGAGTTATTAAAAAGATGTTTAAAACCGTATGAATATTTGATTTATTGATTTGTTATCGTATCGAGTTGTGTGACGTACGATCAATCGATGGCGAGCAAGCAACGAGGAACTGTTATACTGAGTTTAAACTATGTTGCATACTTACTCTGATGCTCGATAACCACATTTTCTCTACAATCTATCTACTTTCCATTTTTTTTCTCGCAAACAACTAATATAATAATCACTTTGAATGCCGACAAAAAAACTACTTAAACTTTAACTACCTCCTAGATCATACATTTACATCCGAAATTTTCTACGTTCATAATCCTTAACAACTTTACAAGTTACAACTACAATCCTTCCTATTTTGGATGGCTTTCCTTCGGGGTAGACGAAGATCCACAATGATCGTTGATCAAAGATTAAGTTTGTGAGATTTATAAACAATCATCATAACAAATGTAAAATCTCCCATCAGCAGTACGGAACCAACGAAATCAATAGACCAATCACAGACAAGTGTTAATTTGTTACACAAACGCCAGGCGGTAGAATTTTGGAACGAAAAATATCCGACTGAAAACGCAGAACCCAGTGCGGATGTTCGTGATGTAGATGATGAATACTTACTCACGCGAGAGCAGCAGTACCGCGTATCCATTGATATCTATTCCCCATAACTATCAATATTACGTTATACACAATAATTAGCCAGGAGAAAAAAAAACTAGTGGATAAATACATGCCTATTGACGGTTGCGAAAAGCGCCATGCGCGCTAAGTAGTTGTTTTTCTGATTGCATTATGAAGAATAAAAGATGAACCTAATACAAAGCTAATTATTGCCGACTTAGTAAAATTACATTGTTGAAAGAAAAATCCAAACCAATTGCGTTTTATAAATGTGACACTGAGTCCAAAGAAGGATTTTGCGTCAACTCGACCAGAGGTTGGCATGACCTTAGCAGGCCTTGGTCTGCCGGTGCTATGAGTTTGAGATAATTTTTAGTTGCTCCGGCGACAATTGGCGACGAGAGAAAAATTTAGGAGCATCTCCAAGTCTTTCATATATCGCGAAATTTTCAAACCCGAAGAAAATATCTGATGTGGATCTGAAGAACGCGATTCTGCAGTTCATCAATCTTATCGCGAAGCAGCAGATTAATTAACTTCGGCTGGAAGCCGAAGAAAGCGCAACAGGCAGGGGCAGGTAAAGTAAGTCTGGAGAACCTTGTGGAAGAATATCATCGCGTGGCCAACCCCAAGTAGGACACACTAATAGTAAAGAGCAAAGTTGTTGGAAGTACGGTGACCAGCACTATGTCCGTGGGTATCGTTTCGCTTCGCATACTTGCTCCAGGTGCAAGCAACAAGGGCACAAGAATTGTCTTCCTTCTGGTTACGGTAGCAAACTCGGCCCATTGAAGCTGTCGAAACCTAACAAGAGGAGAAGCATTTTCACGGTTTGCAACATCGAAAGCAAGCGGAATTTCGTTCCGGCTAAGCTTTAAGGTACAGCGGCCAAGCTTTAATATGACGGCGTCCGACTTCCCTATCATTTCGTACGAATCGTGAATCAATATCGGACAACCACCCACTCAACTCAAGATCAAGGGCACGAAGCGCAAGTGAAGCTGTCCTGTACCTGAAACCCGACGCACGTCCTGTCTACTGTCCCAAGCGACCTATTGCATACGCTGCACTGCACAAAGTAAACGCTAAACTCGAAATGCTTGAGAAAAACGGTATGATTTCACTGGTATGCACCGCCCCAGGGGCTCAAGTCCGCATCGCGTCCTGAAAACAGGATTTCTTGCTACGCATAACCTCCTTGTTGAGCGCCCAAACTGGCTGCTCTAAGTTCGACCCCCCGAGCTTCAGCATCTGCATCGGTCCGGGCCCTCTGCGCTAGCCTTCTCGTTCTGTGGCACCTGGAGCGGAGCTGGGCAATGGTATCACTCCACCAGTATGCCGAGCGACGACCGTTCGTTGACTGCCCCATCCTGGGCATAGTGGTATCACATGCCCGTATTAGGACGTTGGTCAGCTCACGAGCACTCAGGTTCGATCGGTTGCTCTCTGCGCTGAGTGCTTCAACGGACAGGTCTTTGTCGAAGGGCTTCACTTTCCACCTCCTCCTTATCGACTTCAACCCGCGTGGCCGTAGCGTCCGTCGTTCAATCGTGTACCATATAGCTTGGTGGTCGCTATGCGTGTACTCATCTGACACCCTCCAGCCCATGTTGGCAAGCAACGTTGGGCTGCAGAAGGTAATGTCGATGATCGATTGTTGTACCCCCCTATAAAAGGTCCTGACGGATCCCACGTTAATCAGAGTTACCTCCAGCTTGGACAGTGCTTCCAACAAGCTTTGTCCCCTAGGGGTAGTGCACCTGCTACCCCACTCGACAGCCCAAGCATTGAAGTCACCTCTAATGACAACGGGCTTGCGGCCCGTGAGCACGTCTAGCATCCGGTCAAACTGCTCCGGCGACCACCTAGGTGGAGCGTAACAGCTACAGATGCAGACGCCATCGACCACAGCAATCACAAACCCTTCTTGGTTGGACGAAACCACCTCCAGGATCGGATATCTACCCATCCCTGCAATCGCTGCCATCCGACCCTTGTCGATTACCCAGTTTGCGCCGCCCCGGGGGACCCGGTAGGGATCCGCGATAATGGCAATATCGCACCCCGTTTCGGCTGCCGTTTGCCAAAGCAACTCCTGTGCCGTCTCACAGTGGTTCAGGTTAATCTGTATAACCTGAACCATTATCGTTGCAAAGCCCTCTTGCTGTCGTCTATTCGTCTTAACCTAAAAACGCCACAGCCATCCTCCTTCATATCTACAACTTCATATCTAGGTGCCTTGTAATGTGTCAGTCTACGAACAACCCGAAGCCCAGCACTTTCTGGGGACGTATTGCAACTAATATTCAAAAATCCGTGGTTGGCAAATGCTATAAAACGTGGGGAGCTGTGACCTATTCTTCCCTAGGTTTTGTTAATAAGCATATAACATATGATAAACATATATACATAGCATATAGTAAATACAGTAGACTCTCGGAAAAGTTAACTCTCCGAAAAGTTAATTGTTCAGAAAAGTTAAGCGAACATCAGCTCTCATGCAACGCTCTAAAAATTTAATCCCCGGCTTAACCCCTCTGAGAGTTTAAATTTATTGGTTGTCCAAAGCGTTCATTCACACACGTGTGTTTCCTTCTACCTTTATTTCTCATTTTTCGGCCTACTATCGCCCTTCCACAGCCTCATACAAAGTATCATCATAGCTGGGATCAAATTAAACTCTTGTACCGGACAGCTGCAGTAATAGTTCAACACGGGCACACAATTGCTTCAGGATCCCTAATAACAAACTGGAAAAGTGCAAACTCAGATTGAACTTCAAATGCAAAAGAAGGAACAGCAAGGAACAAAAAATAAGCGCGAACATTGTGAAAACGTTGTCGCAGACTACGAAAAATCAAAAGTATGTTCTGGTTTACCGACAATTCTAAATTTTCTGAAAGGAACCAAGTATCATTTCATAAGGAACCCGCTACACACCTCTTAACATTACAACTTCCAGACTCCCAAAAATGTGTATCCTGTACCCGAGAATGCACCTCTCGCTCCTGTATCTATCATTTTCGATGACCCCTAGGACTACTCAGAAAACCTAATATTTCGGAAAAGCTAACCGACCCATTTCCCAATCGATTAACTTTTCCGAGAGTCCACTGTATATGTATATATAATATAATAGATATTGACGATCTTTTCTCCTTCCAACATACCTGTTGTTATTTATACTTATCCTTATTATACTTATCCTTATTTATCCTCTCTCCATTTATCCTTATTCTTATCCTACTCCGGTTATTATTTATTTTGGTCCGTTTATCCTCGACATCGATTACATTGTTCGTCTCCATTCTCTTTCGAAGCGATCTCTTCTATAGTTATTCTCGTTACCGGGATTGAAATGAAAGAAAAAGAAAGAAAATAGTAAGTTTGTTGGTTAACTTAATCTTTGTTAAAAATAAATAAATAAATAAATAAATAAATAGATATGCATCTAATATAAAATAAGTAAATAAGTGGGATAAGTAAAATATAATAAATAATAATGTATACTAAGCAATATACTTAAAAAAAAAAAAAAAAAAAAACGAACTAAAAAACTGGTGGTCTGGTCGACGTGCGAGACAGTGTTCTTCAACTCTAGATCCCAAGAATTACTGAGTCAACTTGCATAGATATAGAATCGTATAAACACCGCCCACATAAGAGACCAATCAGAAGCAAAGTAAAAAAAAAGTGACTTTGACTCCTATTTAGCTCCCACTCCCATCCGCGAACCGGAAGTACGCCCCCAAAGGCTGATCCACCAAGCCCAGGGTGAAATCAGTTCTAGAAATGTTGCCAGTAATGTCTTACCTTTATGACCATTTTAAAACATGACCAAAGCCATTCCAATATGGATGTCAAACTTTAAAAATTTACGAGGGTTGAAAATCCTAAAGTTTGACACCCATATTGTCATGATTTCGAATATTTCCTGAAACGACCACTTCCGCCGGGGTACCTAGAACCTGCTACAGGGTTGCCACGGCACGCTGCGGACCTGGAAATGCTTCCAGTTTTAATGGCTTGTAAAACCTTAACGTTTGATGCTCATATGTTTGCGTCATGTCCTAAACTGGTCAGAGCAATAGATGTTACTAGTGGTAGTTTTACGAAAATGGCTGTAACTTGGTTGTTTCTCGTTGGATTTCCGTTCTTTTTCGACCAATCGACTGGAAATGAAATCTAGTTTTGGGATAAAATATGAATATGAATTTTCATGACATTCATGTCATTTCCATGACAGAAAAAGATACAAGTGATGAAAAAAATCAGTTTTTGATAGATAACCCGGAATATCTCCGTTGTCCGCTGACTATTGCGAATCTTGAAATATTTTAGGAAAACTAGATTCTCCCCATCGAATTCAATTGGTTTCATCTAAAAATGCCCAATTTTATGGAAGTTATGGGCGTTTCAACTTCATCAAAATTTTGCCTGTCCCGAACATTTTGGCTAACCCCTGTATGTTAAGAAGCTCCAGGGAAAACTAAAGAACCCCACCGAAACCAGGAATAGAGGAGCCACGCGTCCACGCGTGCTAGATGGCTCAGTTAAAGCCGACTTGCGAGTGTCCGTTCGCTCAACGAATTCGCGACGAATAGCCCAAGACCGAGCACAATAGAGACAAACTTCTGATACAATAGAAACCACCCCGACCCTATGCTGCTAGAGGAGATTAAATGAGAGTTTCCTGGTTTGTTGTAAATGTTTTGCTAGTCTTCTGCGGACTTGAGACTGTGCCATGTAACTGCAACGAACTAAAGATATTGTGGACTATTTTTAGCGGGGTACAAATAGGAGGTTGAAGGTGGCGCAAACACATGAACCACGATACATATATTCGGATCCGAACCAAATCTAAAATCGGTTGAAATGCAATGAGAAAATGTACGAGGTACAGGCAATTTTGTTCCTGAATTACTGAGGAAATTTTCTTAAAAATATTTTTTCAACGATGATACCATTGAATGGTTAAAAATAGGGGAAAATATTGCATTGGTGTTTTATTTCAATTGATCGACCGTTCAATTCGATCGAATCATTCAAAAATACCATTGTTATCGATCCAAAACTAGCCAGTTTGTTGAACAGCTAGTGGTCGCTACGGTCCTGTTCCTAGTTTTAATTCGCTTAATAAAGGAATTTAGTTTAAATAGCTTAGCATATAGGTACCAGTAAATGAGGATAGGATGCCAACACGTTCACTCTCAGTGACCAGCGAAAGGGTCAATCAAATGAGAATGTCACTGACGTTGCCTATTCACAAACTTAAATCTTCGTTTGCAACATATTCACATGGCAGTTTTCAGCCATATCAACCTAAAAATCAACTAGTGAAGCTGAGGTTCCACACAGTTAGGTTCCCACGATGCAACACAAACACCAAAACGTCAACAGCTGGACTTTCTTTTGCACACAAATCATTACCACTCGTTAAATTCTCACTTCGCACAGATGGTTTCCTTTACTTCCTAGCCAAAAAGAGCGGAATTAACAATACACGATTTACATGTAATATGTGTCCGGTCGGCGGAACGAGAACAGCTTCCTGTAGCGTTTGTGGTGGTATCTTTGCACCAGCGGGAAGCGAATCTTGGAATCGTGGAACTGTTTGATGTGAGCACGACGAGTCTTCGAAGCTTCAACAGCCTCCACCTTAATGATCTGAAATTTTGAATGTCCTTTTTAAATAAATCTGCTCTTATAAACTATTACTCATGTTTACCTGAATAGAGTGAGCTCGGGCCCGGTGGCGTGAAGCCATATCGCTGTAGCACTGCGTAACAGCACCACCAACGGTCAGGTCACGGTACTCACGATACATGTTGTGGGTTCCGGAACGGGAATCGTAGCGCAGCCAGATTCCGAAATTTTTCACCCGAAGCTTGTATTTCTCCTGGATGCGCTTGACCGAAACGATTTCGCCGGTTGCTTTCTTGAACTTACGCAGTTGCCGCAGGAAATACCAGAAGCGAGACTTAGCCACTATCTGGTCCGGTGCAAAGATGTGCATCTTAAACAGCGGTGGGTTCGGGTCCTTCTCCGACGGGAGCTTGCGCCCGATAACCTGGTATTCCTTGAGCTAAAAATAGGCAATCATTAGCTTACGATAAAAACCTTAGCTTTGTTTGTTTTGCAATGCTACGCTGTGTTGAAATAAGGCCGAGTAATATCACCTAGTTTTTACAATTAGTCATTATTAGAGTCAAATATTCCACAATCATTTATTTTGGAGCCGCTCGAACGAAAAACATACGTTCTTGCGAGTATTTTAACCTTATCACGGCGACCCTATGTACATTTTTCATTTTAAATCATGAAACACAGATAGATTTACTTGTTGGAATCTATTTAAAGTTTACACTATTGCAAAACAATACAAAAATATGGATTTTTTAAAATATTTACCACTCCTTTAGCTTTCATTTCGACTGCGTTTCATAAAAGAGGAAACGGAAAAGGGATTTGACAGCGGCAAGCTGAGCCGAGGTTGACAGCTGGAAGTGAAGCGACGCTGCAAAGATAACACGTTTCGAAAACCCTCGCACTTTTGGTAAATTATTACTCATTTTCTCCGGCAGTGCTGCAGTGGACACCGCAGTCTAATAACGAATTCATAAATTATTATCAATTTCCCACCCTTTCGTACGCGATGAATTATAACCATCGCGGGCGAGACCGTCGCCAAAATCGTCGCGGGGGCGAATATCGTTTATTTTGTCAAGTAAATCAATAGCTTACGTATTAGACAAGCATAATACATACTTATAACTTACATACAGCCAAGCAGATTATCTCTGCGACGATTTCAAGCTATCAAAAAAGTGAGCAGCGCGTTTTGTTACCAAAGAAACGGGCAATAACCTGGCTAAGGTCGATTAGCACTCAGTTTTAAACGGAGTGCTGTCAAAGCGTTCATAAATTAACCGGAATTGCATCTCGGTTAAACTGACAGCATTCAAGCGCAGGTTAAAACTGTCTAGCATTACGGTTTACGGGTCGATCTGTCAAACTGCCCGTATCGTTCATAAATTTCGGGTTCAAGTTACCCGCATAGTCAAATACCATACGCCAATGATTTTCCGTATAGTTTTCTAACCATTTGCTGTATAATCATATAACCATATGCAGACTATACCCAGCAATGGTTTTGACTATGTGCCAAATGGTAAACTGAGAAATAACCATTGTACGAACTAGTCGTTAGGTTTGGTTACCATACAAAAATGCTGATTTTCGCGAACAAATTTTTCGCGATACCATACTTGGTATGGTGGACATACAGTCGAAGAAATTGTACTAAAACTGCTACATATATAGTATTATTATGGTATTTCGGAAAAAAACGATTCACATTGAATGACAGGGACAATGATAATTATATGGTCTCTAATGGTGCATGTAACATTGCTCTAATGGTTCTGGCATAGTTAAATGATTGTACCGGAAATCGTTGGTTTATTCTATTTAATGGTATAAAAATTGTTTTGTAATGAAATAGGATTCATTTATTTTCTCATAAATTGTACAAAAAATTTGTGAGGATGCTGAACAACACTGCGGCAATATATGTTCACTTCGCCAACCACGAATAATGTCCCAACGTGAAAGATGTTTCGACGACAAGATTGAAGCGACCCGTATTGAGTGTCGGCGACGAGTAGCTCAGGACTGAGTGAAGTGGAGACGAGTTTCTGATACGGCTGACCCCGACGGCTGTAGGCCATGAAGAAGAATACGTGGCCAGAGTAACCCTTCTTGTGTACACATTTTTGTGTATCGATGTGTACTCTGGGTCTTTTAGAAATTATCTATAATAAGAAAAGAAAAACTATATGATATGAATTAAATAAAATCATATTTAGTATGTTTTACCTGCATTTTTAATATTGTTTGTCGGAGGAGTTGACGACGCACAACATCTCACTTGAAAATTGTAAAACAAAATGGCTGTTTTTGCATTTAGCATACTATACAACAAATGGTAACAATAGGAAACATAGTCCGTATTTCGTTCTCACTATTTATTTAGTACTAACTATATACAATATCGTACCTCAATGGTTAAACAACCATGACTTCGAATGGTAGCAAATGATATGAAACTATATGACGAACAATCACTATTAGTCATATAGTACATTTATAATACCTACCGTTTTGCCAATAGTTTTTGATTATGCGGGTAGCACGAACCCAGGTTAATTTATGAATTCGCTATAAAAGTGCGACTGGCACAAAAAGTGCGACAATGCGAATGCTGTGAGTGAGAAAGAGAAAGAGTGACAACTGCAATGTTGCTGTTTTGTTTTGTCATATACATTGGCATTAGAGAAAATAATCTGGATTAATTCAGGTAGGGGAACTGTGAGTAAGGCGAACAGGTTAAGAAGAACATCTAATATAATACAGAGAAACTTATGATTTACAAAAACGAAATACAGTTTTTTTCACCTAAAAATAAAAAATAAGAAAACTTATCCAATTTAATTCTACTATGTGTATTTTATTCAATGACAGATACGTATTTCGCCTTCGACTTGCAGGCTTCCTCAGTGTCTGTTTTCGAAAAAGCCTGCAAGTCGTAGGCGAAATACGTATCTGTCATTGAATAAAATACACATAGTAGAAATAAATTGGATAAGTTTTCTTATTTTTTATTTTTAGGTTTCGTATTCTACTAAGACGCTCCAAAAACTTCAGTTTTTTTCAGTTCAATATATTGTTTTCAAAAGCAGCTAGTGAAATATTTAACAAAAAATGTTTTTCAATGTGTATTTTGAGTTTTAAAAATGGTCCGAAAAAGTGAACTTTTTTAGTACTGCAGGTGAAACGAACAATGTGTGGGGGTAAGATGGACAGGTATTGTAAATCGCCCCAACAGTACATATTATTATTTTTGACCCTTAACAAATTGAATACATAAAATATGGTGGTGTAGCGTGCAAAAAGTGAAGGAAGCAGTCCACCCCCTCCCACCACTGGCAGCCAATCGAAAATTGTTTGGCAGCGGCAATATGAACAAGCATTCCAAAGTCTATTTCATGCCTAGCTGCTGCTAATTTGTTTGGTATCCACATTTGCCGGTTAAATTTTCATTTTTTTGCATAAGGTAATATTAAGAAGCAAAATCAACAATTTTATTATAATATCCCGCATAATCAAAAACTATTGGTAAAACGGTAAGTATTATAAATGTACCAATAGTGATTGTTCGTGATATAGTTTCATATTAGTTGCTACTTTTCGAAGTCGTGGATGTTAAACCACAGACTTACAGACGTAACACAGGAGCCTCATTCCATCGGCAATAAAAACGATCATTTCAAATTTTCACTTAAGCCAAGACTCAAACAACAGTCGCTGCGTGAGAACCCGCTAGCCTGTGCTGGCGCTGTTGTAAGATAATATACAAGTAAATTTATAGCATTGCTAAATTTATAGCAACCTACTCTGCGTAGCGCGAAGACTGCACCAGGTGATGCTAGTGTTTTTTCTAAGTTTTAGGGGTGTCATTGTGACGATGTTTTGTTAGAAAATTTGTTTGAGGTGTTACGTCTGTTAGTCTGTGGTTAAACCATTCAGGTACGATATTGTATATAGTTAGTACTAAATAAATAGTAAGAACGAAATGCTGACTACCCAGGTAACCAATAAGCATTAAAATAAGCAGTAAATCAGTCGTTTATTAGCATCCCTGGCGTTTTATACTGCAGGTTGTTGTTTATCAGCTTTTTGACTGCATAATTGTTGTAAATTGGCATCCACAATTCTATTTAAATTCTTCTTGTTGGTAACTAGCTGCAAATAAGCATTGTCAGCACTATAAGAGGGCTAGCAGTAAAGTAGCCGCATATTTTGCCAAAATAGCATTTAAGTAGCATTTAAGGCAACTTAAATGCTTATTGGCTTGCTTTTAAATTGCATTGGAAATGGTTGTTGGTTACCTGGGTATGCTTTCTATAGTTACTATTTGTGGTATAGTGCATTAAATGCAAAACAGCCATTTTGTTATACAATTTTCCTCGATAAATTATATGAAAAAGTGCAGGTAAAACATAATGAATATGTTTTCATTTTAAATTCATATCATATGCAGTTTTTCTTTTTTTTATTACAGGTATTTTCTAAAAGACGCAGAGTCTAGGCCAGAGTACACATCGCTTCACAAAAAATGTGTATACACGAAGAGGTTATTTGGCTACTTTCTCTGCTTCACGGCCTAGATCCGTGCAGGTTTATGCCGTATCAGGAACTCGTCCCCACTTCCTGACCTCGGTCCTGAGCTACTCGTCGCCAATCGCCTGGGTGTTTCGACACCTACTGCGGACCGCTTCAATCTTGTCGAGCCATCTCCCGTTGGGACTTTATTCGTGAGTTTATTTGGTGAAGCGAACACATATTGCCGGTTGCCGCATGTTGTCCGGCATCCACACAAATAAAACTTTTGTTTGTACTATTCATGAGAAAATAAATGAATCATTTAATTACAAAACAATATTTAGATCATTAAATATAATACACCAACGATTCCCGGTACAATCCAGTAACCATATTAGAACCATTAGTGCAATGTTACATACACCATTAGAGACCATATAATTATCATTGTTCCTATCATTCAATGTGAATCGTTTGTTTCCGAAAAACCATAATAATACTATATATGTAACAGTTTTAGTACAATTTCACTGACTATGTCCACTTGCATCCCCCGCATAATCAAAAACTATTGGCAAAACGGTAGGTATTATAAATGTACTATATGACTAATAGTGATTGTTCGTCATATAGTTTCATATCATTTGCTACCATTCGAAGTCATGGTTGTTTAACCATTGAGGTACGATATTGTATATAGTTAGTACTAAATAAATAGTAAGAACGAAATACCGACTATGTTTCCTATTGTTACCATTTGTTGTATAGTATGCTAAATGCAAAAACAGCCATTTTGTTTTACAATTTTCAAGTGAGATGTTGTGCGTCGTCAACTCCTCCGACAAACAATATTAAAAATGCAGGTAAAACATACTAAATATGATTTTATTTAATTCATATCATATAGTTTTTCTTTTCTTATTATAGATAATTTCTAAAAGACCCAGAGTACACATCGATACACAAAAATGTGTACACAAGAAGGGTTACTCTGGCCACGTATTCTTCTTCATGGCCTACAGCCGTCGGGGTCAGCCGTATCAGAAACTCGTCTCCACTTCATTCAGTCCTGAGCTACTCGTCGCCGACACTCATTACGGGTCGCTTCAATATTGTCGTCGAAACATCTTTCACGTTGGGACATTATTCGTGGTTGGCGAAGTGAACATATATTGCCGCAGTGTTGTTCGGCATCCTCATAAATTTTTTGTACAATTTATGAGAAAATAAATGAATCCTATTTTATTACAAAACAATTTTTATACCATTAAATAGAATAAGCCAACGATTTCCGGTACAATCATTTAACTATGCCAGAACCATTAGTGCAATGTTACATGCACCATTAGAGACCATATAATTATCATTGTCCCTGTCATTCAATGTGAATCTTTTTTTTCTGAAATACCATAATAATACTATATATGTAGCAGTTTTAGTACAATTTCTTCGACTGTATGTCCACCATACCAAGTATGGTATCGCGAAAAAATTGTTCGCGAAAATCAGCATTTTTGTATGGTAACCAAACCTAACGACTAGTTCGTACCCAGATAACACAAAATCGTAATAGAAAGTTCACATTAAATCGTTTTCATGTCAATTTCATATTGGAGTTGTATAATGATTAGAGTATGTCAAATCGAAGTGAACAATAAGTTGTTTTGCAGTCGTGCGTGTCTTCATATACAATTCATGACTGTGAATTATAAAGCAGGATAGACAATTACAATATTTGATTATATCTATATCATATATTCAGGAGTATTTAGTTGCGTGTTATAAAAACTGCGCAAAATAGAATTACAAATAGTTGTCAAAATTTTCGCACGTATATCGCCTCCACTTTGGTACATATATGCTCTTATATGGCGTGAAATATAACATTTTCGTTCAGATATGATTTCGTATACCTCAGTTGCAATCGAGATATACAAACCAAATGGTTTACTGGGTACAATGGTTATTTCTCAGTTTACCATTTGGCACATAGTCAAAACCATTGCTGGGTATAGTCTGCATATGGTTATATGATTATACAGCAAATGGTTAGAAAACTATACGGAAAATCATTGGCGTATGGTATTTGACTATGCGGGATGTTCACTGACCGTCTTACCCACACTAGCAGCTGTCCATTTCACCCCATCATAATACATATTTTTAAAGCGTTCACAATTTTTTATATGTAAATAAAATTACCTATTTTTTCAATGCAGACCCAAGTAACAATTTCAGGCTGATCAAACGCTTTTATAGCTGATTTTATTCAACCTGTGGCTGATCTATGGTTTAGGTTTAGAAATAAAAACCTTTTTTCAGCTCTTAAACATCTAAATCTGGTGATTTTATCAAGCTTCAGGCTAATTGATGGCTGCTTTCGAAGCTGCAATGAAACTTAATAGAAACTGTTTTGCGCTTTTAAATAGCCAATTTGCGCAATGCTGTCAATTCTATTTTTAGAACGAGAATAGTTTTGCAATCTGCTTTGCCAGTCGCTTAATCAACGCTTCGTCAACCTTTATGCAGCTAAAAAAAATCTATTTTTAAATTTAAAAAAATGGAACGCAGCCTTTTTTTTGCTGTAAACATGTTTCGAACGCGATATTTTTAATTTCGAATAACTTTAATTCGTATAATTAAGGAGCTAGCTAATTATAAAAATGCATGTCTTTTTCCGGGAATTGAACCCGCCGTCTTTTGATCCATAAGCACTCACCGTATGATCCGCCCCATTTGCATCTGCAGAACAGACAGTAAGAATAGCTTTACACCTGAAGCCTAGCCCGCCTAGCGTGAAGCAGTCGATAATGCCGATAACTGCCAAACTTTTGCTGTCAGCCGAATTGCGAAATTCTACGCTCTGACAGTATGTGTGCTGTGAGTCGAAAGAAAACTTAGAAGAAGTTTGTAAAGCCACTTTAACACCTTTAAGCAACCTTACAGTAGTTTGAAAGCTGTGAGCCTAATGAAAACTTCCACTCTACACTTTAACACCTTTAAGCAGCCGTAAAACGGTTTGATGTTTATGGTAGAGATGGTCGGGTAGCGGAAAATTTACCCGAAACCCGCACCCGTACCCGTACCCGCCGGGTACGGGTCGGGTTCGGGTATTGAAAAAAAATAATTTGCGGGTTCGGGTCGGGTACGGGTTTGGTTTTGAAACCGGGTACGGGTCGGGTCGGGTCTATTGACCTCGTTTAACACTAAAGATTGTCGGGTATCCGGACCCGTACCCGTGCCCGACGGGTTGCGGTCGGGTTCGGGTATCAAAAAAAATAAACTTGCGGGTTCGGGTCGGGCACGGGTTTTTATTTTTTTTCCTAATCGGGTACGGGTCGGGTTCGGGTATTCAAATTTTCATACCCGACCATCTCTAGTTTATGGCTGTTTAGTAGCAGATTTTTTAGTAGAAAAATCCGCTATTAAGCTTGTTTATCAACTTTTGGGAGAGAACTGGTTTGAAAAACTTAAAGTAGCTTAAACATCGCTTATTTAAACACCATTTAAGTGCTTACTTTATGCAGCTTTGATCGCCTTAAACCAACCCGTAAACAGCCATTGCTCTTGCAATTCAGCTACCGTTGTTACTTGGGGACGTTACTTGAAAAGGTATTAAATCGAAATACTTCATGTTATGAGTAACATTTTAAAATTAAACCACCACAAGCTTAATTTCGATGGGAAAAAAGTTACATCCAAACGCAGAATCACTTCCAATTTTCAGTTTTTCTGTACTTTATCAAAATTTGAAAGTTCTAAATGATGATGGGAACGTTCAGAAATCATGAGATAGTAAGATGGTTGGATGCCCATCAAAACATTTACGAATTTTAATGCTTAACTGATAGAATCAACCATCTGTCCATCTTACCCACCCTGTTCGTGTTACCCACAATTCCCCTACAGCTACAAAGCACAATATTTTGAGTAATAAAAATGGTCCGAAAAAATGAACTTTTTTAGTACAGCGGGTAAAACGGACAATGTGTGGGGGTAAGATGGACAGGTATTCTAAATCGCCCCAACTGAGAGCATATTATTATTATTTTTGACCCTTAACAAATTGAATACGTAAAATATGGTAGTGTAGCGTGCGAAAAATGAAGGGGGCAGTCCACCCCCTCTAACAAGAGCCAATTTCTATCTATATTTTCTAATTGTTTGTAAGCTGTAAGCTGTAAGTTGTAAGCTGGCCGCTGCTAATTTGTTTGAAGTTCACGTTTACCGGTTAAATTTTCATTTATATGCTTGAGATATCACTAAGAAGCAAAATCAACAATTTTATTATAATATGTTCACTGACCATCTTACCAACACTAGCAGCTGCCCATTTCACCCCATCATTATACATTTTTTTAAAGCGTTCACAATTTTTCATACGCAAATGAAATTACGTTACTTGAAAAGGTATTAAATCGAAATAATTCATGCTATGGGCAACATTTTGGAATTAAACCCCTCAAAAAGCTTAATTTCGATGGAAGAAAAGTTACATCCAGATGCAGAATCATTTCCAATTTTTAGTTTTTGTGTACTTTATCAAAATTGAAGAGTTCTAAATGATAATGGAAACGTTCAGACATCATGAGATAGCAAGATGGTTGGATCAAAACATCAAAACATTTACGAATTTTAATGCTTAACTGGTAGAATCAACCACCTGTCTGCCTTACTCATAGTTCCCCTAGGCGTTTCTCGTCAAAGAACGAATTGTAGAACGATTCCAGAACTTTAAATTGGTGGATAAAAATAATCAACTTTATCAGGCTTTTTAGGAGAAATTTGATAAAACGCCAAGAGAAACACTCATTTCTATGCTTTTTGCTTCTGAAGTCACTAAAATTCATAAGGTATAAACCTTCTACAAATTTTAATACAAAATTTTCTCAGCTTTTGGATTAAAAACATAACGAATATACGTTATATACGGGGGAGGGTCTCGTAACTCACAAACTTTGTGGTTTTTCATTTAATTGATCATAAATTCGAATAGAGCATACAGATATCAGCAATATAACATGAGAAATTACATGTTTACTCCAAAAGTAAAAGCATGAGAGATTTTAGAATTTCGGGAATAGGGATTCGTTATGAATCAGGTGACACACCCGCTTAGACGCGTCCGGCAGAAATCGAACAAAAATCTGGCAGCGAAAAGCTTTTTCTGGCCGCCGTCACCCGTGAAAACTATCAGAAATGCAACATCCGATTCGGGCTGAAGCTTCGCCTTACGGGTTTTCTGCCAGAGGTTTTGAATAAAAACCGGTTTTAAACCGATTCAGCTTTCCCTCCTTTTTTGGAGGGTAACAGCCGCGGACTGTAGCAGCAAGAAGCGTGCAATAAACATGTTAACAATAAAATTATACCTGCTTTATCATGTTCCATATTATTCTCTTACCTTTTGCTCGAAACTGCAAAGCAGACGAACCACTTTTCTCCTGCCTCAAAGTGACACATTTGACATGAAGAGAATCGAGCGAAAAATGAAGACTGGTCTGTTCGATTTCTGCCAGGCAACCGACTTTTTCGTAAGCGGGCAGTAGCTGGCATAGTTTTTATCCAGCTTTCCACGAGCGATAATGGCGGATATTGAGCACAAGTGGGCACAATTTTTTGACATGCATTGGAGGAGCGTCGAGTTCGCCCTGACGGAGTTACTATGGATACATTTATAATTGTTTGTTGTTCGAGTGTAATAATGTAAACATTGTTTGATTTTGCAGATCAGCTGAAGTGGAACATAACTAAACGGATTCAAACTTTTATAGTGGTTTGCGGCCATAATTTACTGAAGGCACTGGCTCAGAATACTTTTTCACAATCGTGCGAATTAAACATTCGAAACATTACACATTAACGCAAACATTAACTTCATGTTGGTCGAGCCGTTGTCAAGTTTACTCTCGAACAGCGTCTTGACTTGATAAGAAACTTTCCGTTGCGTATTTGGACATTTTCCCTGAAATGTCCAAAAACTGCGAAGCCACAATCCATAAAAATTCTTGTCCGTACAATTATGTTCCTCTTTAGCTGATCTGCAAAATTGAACAATGTTTACATTTTTACATTCGAACAACAAACAATCATGAATGTATCCATAGTAACTCCGTCAGGGCGAACTCGACGCTCCTCCAATGCATGTCAAAAGATTGTGCCCACTTATGCTCAATATCCGCCATTATCGCTCGTGGAAAGCTGGATACTAGAGTGATTTTAGGGCAAACAGAACCGAAAACTAAAAATGTTTAATAACTCTGTAACGATTGAGATTTGACCATATAGAAGGAATTTTTTTTTTCATCAGATATGGTCCTCTGTCACCCCCTGAAATATTTGCACTAAGCTGCCGAACACCCTGTATTATCGTCCTTAAGCGGGGTACGCTGCTGAAAAGAAAACAGCTCAAGAAAAAATCTTGCTATTTAAGCGGGGTACGCTGCTGAAAAGAAAACAGCTCAAGAAAAAATCTTGCTATTTACCGAAGAAATTTTGACAACTCCAATGCAAGCAACCACCTGTCATTTTTTCTTGTGGTAATAATTGCGCCGGATATTATTCCGTACGGAAAAGTGACGTTTTAATTCACCTGCATGTAAAACTGCGCCATCTGAACGTGAAATAATATTTCTTATGAAGTGCGTACTGCTTAAGAAATCGTAAACGAAATCGATTTCTTGAGCATTTCTTGTCCTATCTTTTTACCCATTACTTTTCAGCAGCGTACCCCGCTTTACCGAAGAAATTTTGACAACTCCAATGCAAGCAACCACCTGTCATTTTTTCTTGTGGTAATAATTGCGCCGGATATTATTCCGTACGGAAAAGTGACGTTTTAATTCACCTGCATGTAAAACTGCGCCATCTGAACGTGAAATAATATTTCTTATGAAGTGCGTACTGCTTAAGAAATCGTAAACGAAATCGATTTCTTGAGCATTTCTTGTCCTATCTTTTTACCCATTACTTTTCAGCAGCGTACCCCGCTTTACCGAAGAAATTTTGACAACTCCAATGCAAGCAACCACCTGTCATTTTTTCTTGTGGTAATAATTGCGCCGGATATTATTCCGTACGGAAAAGTGACGTTTTAATTCACCTGCATGTAAAACTGCGCCATCTGAACGTGAAATAATATTTCTTATGAAGTGCGTACTGCTTAAGAAATCGTAAACGAAATCGATTTCTTGAGCATTTCTTGTCCTATCTTTTTACCCATTACTTTTCAGCAGCGTACCCCGCTTTACATGGTAATTTTTTTAAGCAGAAAAACAAAATATAAATGAAAAAGGCAGTAAATTTGTGATGAAATATGGCGGATTCTATTTCAAAAAATAAGAAACAAAAATATAAACAAAATTAAAATTTGAAGCACTTTTACAATAAACTTACCACAAATTTCATTGTGCACAATAAAAACTGTTGAAGACGCATTGTTTCTACTACAAACTTCAATGTAAATTTTTTTACGGGAGTAGTTTTGCTCGAATTCGCCTATCCAGCTTTTTGCGAGTGAAAAGTTGGATAGTTTTTACTCGAATTTCGAGCAGTTTTGGTTACCTATGAACTAAAATAAATATTTGTAACAAAATTTGCGGACAAAAAGTTTGGCATCTCTGTTCTCTCATTCCGCCTGCGAATTTTTTTTATATAGGTAACCCTAATAATTATGTCGTCATCATTTTCAAGGCAAGAAAAAACAAGAATCATGGCCAATTGTCAATTTCAATTGTGAATATGTAATAAAATAGTTCGCCAAAAATGATTTTTTAACCTGGAAAACGTGTTATAAGCTAAATCATTTTAGTATAGTGCTTTCGTGTTTCATGGTTTAAATATTTTTCTGTGTGTGATAAAGCTTATTTGGCGCATTTTTTTTTACTAATCTTCCTGTTGGGAAAGATTATAAATCGTGGATATCCATCATGAGCACCGATGCCCATGAAATCATGCATATAGAAGAAGTTGAACCTGAAATACCTGGTAATGGTAACGCGGATAATGCGTTAACCATTGTACAAACCTCTGCAAGCAATCAGGTTGAGTTATCTAGTGCTATGGAACACGAAGAAGGAGAAATCAAAGATGAAGACGAGGATAGAAATGCCCTTCAATATGAGAACATTTCCTCGGAAGAAGAGTTATCTATTCGGGAACGAATCGCGCAGCTAGAAGCGATGGATAGTGAGCTGGGACGGCTCACTGTGAGACATCATGGTAATTGGGGATTTATCAATCGCATTCACTATCAAACATAGACACAGCATGTCCTTATCTTTATGAACACAATTGATTGCTTATCTCACATTTTTAGCTAGGTTTAGATCCTCGATGGTAGTGGACGATGACGCGAAGGAGAATTACGAATGTGTTTCGGATAACGATTTCGAAATGTACCTGAACCGACATGAGCCCGTGCCTAAGTCCAGACTGCTGCCACCACGGCGGAGAGCGACGTCGAAAGTGCTTCGACCGTCACGCCACAAAGCAAGCGTACGGCAAACTGTATCCGCTTCCGGTAGCGCAAGAAGGCGTTCCGAAAAATCGTCCAGACGAAAGCAGCAGTGGGTAAGAGACCACCACAGCCAGACTAGCTTTCGCAAAGTTTCTACGACGAGCACTGTTATCCATCGGCGACATAAACGACGAAAATCGTACGTTGGCAACGTCAGCACGATTGTTAATATTAGTAATTCAAGTTCCGATTCGTCCGATACAGATTTCCCTCTAGATAGAGCTAGGTTACAAGCGGCTTGTAATATCAACAGTAATCGAAAACGAAAGACTGATAAAGAAAACTGGGACGCACTTAAACAAAAGCTCAAGCTGTCAATGCAGAGGCGAAGAAAGGAACACGAGGTAGAATGTATGCAAGACGAACCAGTGGTACTTGATGATGATTATGGTAATGTGGAGGAAGAAGACGTGGAAGTTTTGCAACTAAGATTGCAGGCCCTCAAAACCAAAGCAGAACTCAAGGAACCTAATGTTATAAGCCCACTAGAGGAACCTATGTCACCAAGCAAAATTGCCGAAGAGCAGGAACTACGGTTGTTAGCACTGCAATCGACTTTCACTAAAAAGCATCAAATAAGACTGAAAAAAAGACAAGAGGAAAGACCGTACTCGCCTAGTGACGATATACCGTTGTTGCTTTCTCCTACGGGGGAGTTTCCGACCCCACCGGAACCTGAAATAACTAACATTGATGATGATGTCCAAATAATTGAATATAGGCCAGAAACTGTGGAGATAACAGACAGTTCTTCGTCTGAAAAAGAAGACGATCCAATGGAAATTAGTCCAACTGAGAGTTTGCAATGTCCGGAAGTTCCAGAAAATCAGTCAAAAGACCAAGTTGATCAATCGACAAATATGGAAAACGCGAACAACAGTGAACAGCCCCGAAGTCCGGTTGTAGTTGTTGTTGATGAAGATCAAGTTATGCCAATGGAAGACAGTACGGTTCCGGAAGCACCACCGCCGCCAATAATCGGCAACTGGTCGAGACAAACTCCAGATGAAGAAGACGAAGAATTGCTCCGTAATCAATTGTTATCTAATCTAAAGTCTAATCCGGCAATTTCGGAAAGTCGAGCAATGACACCAGACTCTATGACAGAAGAGGAAGCAGAGGCCCTTAGAGCGGTACTACTTTCAAAAAGGAACAATAAGGCAAATGTTAAAAATCAGGAAAAAACACAAACTCCTCCCCAGGCATCAGAAATGTCTAACCAGTTTTCATCAGTTGCCTGTCTTATGGCACCGAAACCGACAACTCCAGCCCCGGAGATTGTTTCTCCTAGCGTAGCAACATCGGTGTCAGATGTGGCTAATGCAAGTCTTCCATCGACAAATCCTGTCATGTCTTCAACAGCACGATCTTTAAAAAATCCAAATCTAATCACGCTGATAGGCAAGCAAAAGTTAGCCCGCAAAAGGCGCAAAAAATCTGAGAATCGTGCTGCCAAAAAGGCGTGTGTTGCAAACCCACCTCCACTAGCGGTAGCTTCCAAACCACCAGTACGAACATTGATTAAAGCACCGGCAGTCCAACTTGCATCTCTACCTCTTCTCGCTGTTGCACCACCCGTTACAACAACCACTAAATTGGTGAATAATCCAAACAAACTGATCAATATTAACACTACATTTATCTCTGCCAATCATACATCAAAAGAACGCTCCGCACCGCAAGCATTTGTTACTAATCCTGTCCGTAAAATAATAATTCAACTCGGTCATTCCGACTCGGACTCCAATTCAGATTATTACCCACCGGCGGATGACATCACTCCGGAGGAGCCGCAAGAGGTCAACCGGCTGCGTGAATCATTTTTGCGCGATCTTGACAACGCGAGTCCATCGCGGGTAATGCTAGAGAGTCCAACCTATTCACCGGTTCCCGCAGCTCCCGCCGGGGGATTCGAAGACGACGAAGATGTCGAACGGCTTACGAGAAGTGAACCGAATGCGGCGCCGGTGGTTCAACCTGACAGTAGCGAGACAGCCAGCAACCCGGTTCCTTTCGAGCAACGATTGGATCATTTTCTGAAAACCGTGCGTAGTAAAGTAAGCGATCAAAAGCAGGCGACCGCCGGCTCGGATAGTAGGTCCGAGCCGGTTCGGGCGCCAAGCCGAAGCACGAACGCCGTCGTCGTTGCTCCGCCGGCGGTTGGAAGCAGTTCACGGGCCGCGGGTTCGGTTGAAAAACCAGCAGCCAAGAAAGCGGTCAGCGCACCGGCTCCCGTTACGCCTTTGGTGAGTAAGCGGTATTTCCGATTGTTTTTATTTTGATGGTTGTAGTTTTCCGACGGGGTCACTTATTATGCTATCTTGACTAATCTCGGCTTACAATCAAGAGACCAATATTGATTCTTAGTTTAACAGCTATTAATAGACGCGAATTTGTCTGACTTCGAAATGTTAAAATATAGTTTCACGTTCTGATCAAATCAAGACACAACAAATTTGGCGTCAAGTACAAGCTGGACCAGAGTAATTCTCGCTGAAACGGGGTCACTGACACGAGGTCTTCAAATATCGGAACTTTTGCGCTTAATTGGTTAAAAATGGTTAAAAAATAAGAATTACACTTTTAATACCTCGAAACAGTGGACCCCTCGTGCGCCAAGGGGTCTAACAGGTTTAAAAAAGTTGAATTTTGAGCAAACCTTGAGATCTATATCACGTGATATTTCATAAAATTGCCATGAAACAACTAACAAATGGTCCGATTCTGTAAAGAAGAAGAACAGGAGTAAAATTTTTTTTGGCGGCCATCTTGGATTTGGTCGCCATATTGGATTATATCAAACAATCGCCGTTTTCATCATGAGCCCCCCTACCGATTTTAATTTCAAGACGACCATCGGAAAGCTGAGAAAAAATGCTATCAAGTATCCAAAGTGTAATTCTTATTTTTTAACCATTTTCAACCAATTAAGCGCAAAAGTTCTAATATTTGAAGACCTCGTGTCAGTAGTGGCCCCGTTTCAGCGAGAATTATTCGCCAATTTCGGAACGTCTGATACAAAGGCTATGATATCGAAGTCATCTGCAAAGCCTAGAAGTTGGCTACCCTTGATAAAAATCGTGCCTCTCGTTTCGATGCCCGCTCAAGAGCGATGTTGAACAGCATACAGGATAAACCGTCACCTTGTCTCAACCCTCGCCGCGTCTCGAAGGGACTCGAGAGTATCCCAGAGATGCGTACGAAACACATCACTCGATCCAATGTAGCTCTGATCAGTCGCGTCAGTTTGTCCGGAAAACCGTGTTCGTGCATTATCTGCCAGAGCTTGTCTCGATCGACTGTATCGTATGCTGCTTTGAAATCAATAAAGATGTGATGCGTGGGCACGTTGTACTTCCGACATTTCTGCAAAATCTGTCAGATAGTAAAAATTTGGTCCGTAGTTGGGCAAGTCCCCATGAAACTCGCCTGATAATTCCCTACGAAACCTTGTGCTATCGGTGACAGCCGGCGTAACAGGATCTGGGAGAGTACCTTGAAGGCGGCGTTTACCAGCGTGATACCACGATAGTTGCAGCAGTCTAGCTGATCACCCTTTTTATAGATGGGACAAACCACTCCTTCTATCCATTCCTCCGGTAGCTTTCCCTCCTCCCAAATCCTCGAAATAACCCAGTGTAGAGCCTTTGTTAGCGTTTCTCCGCCATGTTTATAAAGCTCTGCCGGAAGGCGGTCCTTCCCAGCGGCTTTATTGGTCTTCAGCAGCCCGATTTCTCGTTTGACTTCTTGGAGATCAGGTGCTAGGACATTACTATCTTCCATGGGCGCTCCTAGGTTAATTTCCGTTCCGCCTCCTTCTGCGACTATAGAGAAGATATAGCTTGACGAACTAAAAACCTCTAGTTACCTTGATTGCGGATTGTCGCTGTTCAATTCTTGTCCACCGTGCACTCAGTGCTAGATCTCGCCCGAGACCAGAGTCTAATGATGGTCGGTCGTGTTGTTCCTACCAAATTTGAAGTGAACACCACCTTGGCACAGTAATTGTCCGGCATTCTTGCCAGTCATATCCGTCCTTTTGAATACTGGATTCGCTGCCACGGTTGCGCGTTCATCTATTTTACGTTCTCCTGTTTATGCTGGCGATAACCGTTTTAACCACTCGTCTCTTGAAAACTCCGAGTACTCGGAGATCCTCCATGAGCATTGTCCACGTTTCACACCCGTAGAGACTAACCGGTCTAACAGGCGTCTTTTTTCATGGAGTACATTCTGTATGGGGGCATCAACGGATGTTACGCTTAATTGTATACTATTCTCCCGAAAACCATTCCCCGGAAAGACGTTATCGTAAGAGCACCATTCTCCAGAAAGCCACTCCACAGAATCTAGGTACCATTCCCTAGAGAATTTTGTCCCAGAATGAGCCACTACTTAGAAAGTTATTATGCATTATTCGTTCGATCGTCACTAGGCCGAATGTCAGTAGTTCTCGACTGCAACTGTACTTGTGTATTGTACCGGTTAGGATTTTGTGAGATATTATATCCTTGCGTCGCTGTGCGAGGGGTTTTATTCCAATAAGGATGCACAGATTATTATACGGTGATAAGCTCTCGGGATTGCTCCATGGCAGAGTTCGAGAATACGGTGAATAAAACGCTTTTGTTTCACCCAGATGTCGTAGTACGGGTCCCAGGATTAGCCCAAGTAGCACACGTTGTCACAATTGAGTCGCAGCGGCTGATATGCGACAAATTTAAATGTCAAACTTCGGTTACAGTAACCTAAAATATAACAGTTGTGTAACCGAAATAGCGCAACTTATGTAACTAAATATGGTTACATTAACAGTTACTCAATAACCAATATGTAACATGTATAGTTACAAAATGGTTACTATTGAAGTTACACATAAACTGTAAATTAACTTTCAGTTGATGGCAAATTAGTTATCTTGAAACTTTTATTGCATAGCGAAAACAATGCAGCAGGTTTATTATTTCAATCTATGGCTGTCAACGTCAAGCAGTAAATTTAACTGTTGAATATAGAAGAGTGTATAAATTTCGCTTGTTATTTCAACACAAATTTTAATGCAGTTTCAAATTTATGGTGAAATGCATGATTCTAGCTTTGAAAAAATTACGCGCTCTTATTTAATCTAGCTTTTCGTTACTTACTTCTTCGAAAAATTGATTTTTTGTAAAACAAATATGTACAAATATAAAAATTTTAATTTTAATTTTCTGATTTTTAAATTTATTCTTAGCGAGAACTATTCTTCTCACCTAGAAATCATTAAAAACAAATTATTTTCGCTATCACTTAGTAAAATTCATAGCCATTTTGCCTTTGGTTTTAACTACTACACCATCGTCCTTGAAGTTTTGTATCGTTTTCGGCATATTGCATGAAATGATTTTAAGCAGACACTGTTCATAGATATCGGGAAAAGGTGTTTTTTAGTGATTCTTGTGAAAAGAAAGTGTTAATTTAATATCAAAGAATAGTTTCACTTTGAATAAAACAGTTTACCAGCAGTGTTAATCATAGAAGGTTACAATTCAGTTACATTCTAGTTGCCCGTAATCTTAGCCTTCGACCTGGTTACGCTATCGGTTACGGTAACCAATATTAAATCTGTTGTGGTCACTTATTTCTTACGTCGTCATTTCTAAGTTACACTGTAACCTATTTTCATTGCCGATTTCGTTTCGATGTAACTTGATCGTTTTGACGTTTGAGAATAATCAAATTTTGTTTATTTGATATCATTGTCTGTGCGGAGAAGATTCCAAGTACCATCAATTAAGTAAATAAACGCATTTACAAGAGCATTTTACAGCCCGTGTACCAATTGTTTATCTTTACCATAAGTAAAATTCTTGAGATCTAGTTTTTGCTTGATCCGTTGTGTTTACAAGGAACAGTGAACAAGTTGTTGCGAAAATGTTACTAGCCGACTATTTTTGACTTCGTAACTACTCGTAACGGAAAATTAACTGTTTTGCGACCAGCAAGTTGATGACAGTTTGGAAAAAGGCTTCATTTGTGTCACTTGATAACTAATTGGTAACTCGTAACTGAAATGTGACTGTTTTGCGACGACCAAGTTGTTTTTTATTTTTATGATTAGTTACAAGTGCTACTTGGGAGGCGTACCAGCGAGCAATTGAGGGACCGCAAGGTTCCAGGAGCATCAAAATTTTTTCCTATTCTCAGAACTAAGCCAAGTGGCCGATTCGCCTTGTTTATGATCATAGCTCTAATGCTACCTAAATAACGAAAACAGTAGAGACACCAAGGTACAGCCTTGTTGTACATCGGCATCGTCCTGATGATAGGCTTAGAATGCCTGAAACCGGTCGACGCGTAGGTAAAAATAATTTTTGTTACCATTTTGTTTTTATCCTTAAATGTTGTAAGAGCGATACGTGTTTGTGTCTTGTCCATCAATTTTCGTGTTCGACTTCAGAATTGTTACTAAACCAGCTAGATTGTGACGTTCCCAGTTTCACAGTAATTTTACGATCCCGCAGGTTCGAGTTTAACCATGCAGCCATAGTTATAGATACTTCGAATTTATCACACTTAGCACATAAAATCCCATGATCGACACAATCGAATGCAGCCTTCAAAGCAGTGTATACAGCGTCACTTTGGAAGCTCCAATCAATGCCACTCAAGCAAAATTAAGTGAACACCAAAAAATTGGCAGTTACGGACCTGTCAGGGAAGAGTTCTAGCGTTATCCTAGCTTCGTAGCAATTTTATAGTAAAGCAATCGGGATGCCATCGGGTCCAGGGCGACAGGATTGCTTCAAATTACGAACGGCCTTAGCATCTATCGTAGATTGAATCAGTTTGAGGAAGCTGTTCTCGTCCATGGTTGCCCATAACTGTTTCTGGTCAATGGTATCATATGTGACTTTGAAGTCAACGAACGAACGGCGCGTGGGAACACTGACTGATTTTGTAGCCAAGTGTTAGCGTTTATTGATAGATTTGAACATACGATGACTGGTTTGTTGGATCAGTATCGTATCACGAGGCCAACTGGGAGAAAACGGTTAGCAATAAATGCAGATCTCTCCTTCTGTTGCGGAGCTAAACCAATGTGTCCAATGTTTTGAATTATCGTAATATTCCCCGTGTTTATCTGATTGCTGAAGCCTTAAACCTGATGTGTCCATGTGCTTGTGGTTCGGCAGAGCAAAGGGATAAAGTCTGGTTTCTTATTTGTCGACGGTCAGGTTCGAATAATAATCAGAAATTCAGAATACAGTTGGCAAGGTCACCTCGTCAGTAGCCTCTAGATCTGCTTCTTCTGTGGTCCTGTGGGGTGTCTTTCCGCCGATTTCGTTCGCTCCTCTTCTCAAAATATGTCAGCTGCTGCTCCACTTACGCTTCCGATCCGATAGATAGAGTTCCGAATTGGAAATCCAAGTATGAGGCCACCAAACCCAAATGATGTATAATGAAAACTTTCAGTTGTGTCCACCGAGAACGAATTTACCGTTTAAATTGAAAACCATACGGTGATTTGTGCGTCGAGCATCCCAAAGTCCCAAACCCCTTGCCATCTTGATTCGTGTGTTTAACCTTGAAATTGGCTGGATTGTTAATGTTCAATCCCACGGACTTGGTCGTTGCGACGTTGACTATGAGACCTGGTACCTTGGAGTTGTCACGGAGATCATTAAGCATGCTCTGCATATCGTATTGTTGTTAGCAGACTACCTTATCAGGAACTCGTCTACGCCTTAGTGCGCCACAGATGTTTTCGTGATTCGGTCGAATGCTTTTTCGAAATTAACAAGTACCAGAAGAAATGAGTTTGGAATTTCGATTACTTGCTTCAACATAATGCGGAGAGTCGTGATATGATCCACGCATCGGTCGGCAGGGAATCTAGTTTGCTATTGCCGGAGAGCAGCGTCGATTGTCTCCTAGATTCGATTGAGGTGTTTCCACATTCAGATAGGTTCCCTCTCTTAGTGTCTTTTACCATGGCATCATCCAGTCGACTAGAATTGTCGTAGTTTTCAAGACATTGCTGAAGAGCTTCTGCAACATTGGTGATGACAATACTAGGAGATGCTTTCAGCATCTCGGCTGAACTTCATACATTTGACTGCTACTTCAATCTCAACTAATGAACTCAAGTAGATAGGTGGATAGGTCTTATGGCAGCGGCCCTTTCTTCTTCATCAGCTACATAGTTGACCCTGACTCTCTTGTCCTGTTTACAAGACTTCTTAACAGGCGACTTAAAGATTGACTTATGGTCCTCCAGTACTGTCGGTCCTGGGCTGTCGTTCTCCAATCTCCAATTTGCCCAATTTGCCACCAAGTATGGATCGCAGAATATTACGCTAAAAACCCCGAGTACTCGTCGATTAGCTTCCTTTAGCATCCATGATTCATGTCCATAAAGGGCCTGTAGAGCGCCAGTTTTGTGCGAATTTGCATACTACGGGACTAGATAATCCGTAGACAGCCCGATTCGCGGCTGCAATTCGTCGTTTCACTTCGCGGCTTACATCTTTATCACATCCTCCACTACTTCATATCGTTCCCCATCTAATTCCACCTCGGCACCAACACCACTTGGTTTTCCACGTTTCCTGCTAGCAATCATGTACTTGTACTTCGTTTTGGCGGTGTTAATGCTAATGGTAAGCCCCAATCTCGGTGCTTTCCATTTAAAAGGCCTGAGGGCCTCTTCCACTACTCACTGATTCCGATGATATCGACGTCATCCGCAAAGCCAAGAAGCATGTAAGATTTCGTGATGATAGTTCCGTATTGCACCTTTCAAGACGATGTTGAATAGCAGGTTAGAGAGTGCATTCACTTGCTTCAGCCCATCCAACATCACGAAAGCGGCTGAGGTTTCACCCGCTATTCTAACGCATGATTTGGACCCATCCAGCGTCGCACGAATCAGCGTAACTAGTTTCGTCGGAAAACCATGTTCTAGCATTATCTGCCACAGCTCGTTTCGTTTGACTGAGTCGTACGCCGCCTTAAAGTTCACAAACAGATGATGTGTCTGCAAGTTGTAGTCCCGGAACTTGTCTGGTAACTGACGCAGGGTAAACCCTCATGAAAACCAGTCTGGTACTCGCCAACGAAAGACTTCACTAACGGTCTCAGTCTGCAGAACAGGATACGGGAGAGCACCTTATAGGCCAAATTAAGCAATGCAATTCCTCGATAGTTTTTACACTCGAGTCGATACCCTTTTTTAAAAATTGGACAAATGAGGCCATCCAACCACTCTTCCGGCATTTGTTACGATGATCCGGTGGATTGCTTCGTACAGCCGCTCGCCCCCCGCTTTTAGAAGTTCTGCCGGGATACCGTCATTCCCAGCAGCCTTACCGTTTTTCAAGATGTTGAAACGCAGCGTCCTCTCAGTGCGAGCCTTCGACGCCGTATTCGACAGCCTTGCGCGAATATTACACACTACGAGATAATGGTCAGAGTCGATATTTGATTTCCAAAAAAAACCGTACATCGATGACATCCGAAAAGTGTCGACCGTTAGTCAAGACATGGTCGATCTGAGAGCCAGATTCTCCATTTGGATGCCTCCAGGTGTGTTTCCGAATATTCAAACGAGGAAAGTAGGTGCTACAGATGGCCATTCCTCTGGCCGCGGCAAAATTTAAGAGCCTCAGACCGTTATCATTGGTCGACAGATGAAGGCTATGTCTTCCAATAAATGGACGGAAGAATTCCTCCTTCCCGATCTGCGCGTTTGCATCTCCGACGATGATTTTCACGTCGTGTTTTGGGCACTCTCCGTAGGTCCTCTCAAGCCTGTCGTAAAACTCGTCCTTAGCATCATCGGATTTATCATTTGTCGGTGCGTATAAGTTGATTAGGCTGTAATTGAAAAATTTGCCCTTAATCCTCGACACGCATATACGGTCGTCTACGGGCCTCCACCGGATAACTCATTGCTTTTGTTTTTTCGACACTACGAAACCGACTCCATGTTCTGCTTTTTTGCCGCCATTGTACTAGATGTACTACTTGAAAGAAGTGCCTGCAATAGGGTCTACTGCACGAAACTCCCTTTCTCCGGAATTTGGCCATCGAACTTTCTGAATAGCAGCGATCTCCACTCCGGGTTGATTCCGACTTGTCCCTTGCCGTGTCCTATACCGATTGTTCCGTTCTGAATTTCTTTCTTCGTTGTTTGTGGTAATTGAGTTTTTCGTTATACTACCTCACCGGGGCCGCGATACCCACATCCCGCTGATGGGTCTGATATCTTAGATATAGCTTGCGGGATACAGCATTTCATATTCAGCCACCCGTTTCTAGACAGACGCTGTTTGAGCTGCCCCTCACCTGGAGAACAGGCGGTCTAGTTCGCACCTCATAGCTTAGCTGCTCCAGTAAGTACATGTAGCATTTCCAGGTAAGGCCATCGACCGTCATCATTTGACTTAGATCTGCGTGGATGCGCTAGGTGAGAGCTTGAGAGAGCCAGAGCTATATTTGACGCTTTTTCCATGTAACTCTCTCCATTTCATACCCAGTTTTGAAAACTAAGGATTTGAAATTAGAGTCACAGAAGGCCGGAATTTCGTTTGGCCAAACAACGAAAGGCCGATTTTTCCGGAATGCCTGAATAACTATTCAATAAAAAACATGCATTAGTCTACTACATCTTCGGAGTGATTCGCGATTGGGGCTCAACTGGCAAATTGTAAACAAATCGTTTTATTACACCATCAGCCTTAAAAAGACTGATAATATCCTTGGCAAGAATCCTTTCTTCTGTTTTAATCGTTACAATTATTTAAAACAAATTTTTAGTGATGGGCGATAGAAGTGTTTAATCAAAACAAAAGACAATTTGCAGTTTAGCCCCTCGCATTGTTATGAAGTGACAGGCTTATTTGCAAATCGTTTTGTAAACAGGCGAAACTGGGTTGTTTTCAAAACACAGGCGCATTGTAAACAGGCGAAACTAAATACAAAAATCAAAACAAGGCGAAACAGGGCTAGGCGAATCTCATTGTCAAAATGCTTTGAGGCTCATTCCAGGGGGTTCAACTATAAAACTTAGATTTTGAGCTTGAATGCACACATTTTATGCAGTATTATTGTGAAATTATAAGATTGATTTATTCTACACCAATTTATGTCTTTAAACTTGATTTTTGCAACTTTTATTTAAATTATGACTTGAAAATGTACTGGCAAATTATCACAGTGATATTTCTCATTGTTCACACTTTGTTAGTTGCGCCCTTATCGCGAATCACTCCGGATCTATTTAAGTGCATGTATTTTGCTAGTTTTACTGACTAGCAGGGATGTCCCTTAGTTAAGTCCGAAACCGAGACAGCGAGTAAGGACAGCATGTGCCCAACATTTGTGCAGATTGAAGGCCATGAATATTTTCGACCGAACATGACTTTCAGCCAATCGTGACTCGGTCACTAGATATATTATGCTATTTGTTATTTCGGTCATTTGTTTTTCGGCCATTCGTAGGTAATCCGATTGAGGAACGAACGGGATTGGCAGATTTACGCGAAAATATCTTTGGTTGTTTGCAACAGTTATGTAATCTAATCATAGTAAAATGCAGGAAATCCTTGATCGTTTGCTATCATGAACTCATTTCTTTTTTATTTTGCGACTTGGTCAGACTGCAGTCTGACTTAACACCGACCAACTGCATAGCAGATATCTACCCAAACAGTCCCGAGTTACTAAGCCAGTTTTTGCGCAAACCGTAGAGTTTCTTATTAAGCTTCTTCTTAATAAGAGTTCTCTTATTAAGCTTAAATATGCGCTTTTTAGTGTTTTTTGCATTTGGAGTTATAATTCCTTTTGATCTTTCACACCCTCTGAGTGCCATCCAATTGGTTTGGTCACTTTTTGTTCTTGCCAGCGTCTTATTTTTATTGTGCAATTTGATATTCCGCAAAAAGGCTTCGGACCACTAAATTGTGAAGTAGAGCTTTTGTTTGCTAGATCATCTGCTAATTCATTGGCTTCAATGCCGCAATGTCCTGGAACCCAGTACAGATTGACTGAGTTCATTTGACATAGATGTTGCTCCATCTATAGATAATCACTCCATCTATAGAAGAATAGAGAGATGACATAGATAATCCAGCAGATTCCAGCATAGATTCCAGCACAACGAACCATAATAGGAACTCCCATCTCCCAATCGTAGTGCGATGTTTCGCACAGTTTTTAGGAAGTACCGCCATCCGGGGTGAGATTGTGCCAAAATCCAAAAATGTTTATTTGTGAAAATTTATTATATCTACAGAAACTGGTAACCTAAATTCAAAATGATCATGAATATAACATATTTATTCATAACTTAGAATGGAACACAGATAATATTAGCAAACTATTTAGCCTAAACAGGGTTTCAAAGTTCGCGATCAAAAATACTCGGAAATAACGCTTGTAAAAAATGTCCCGCATAAACCAGCCCAAACAAGAAATCGTATCAACTTGCTATTTTGAAGGTATATAAACTAATCATTCACAATGTATTGAAAGGTTATTATGCGTTGGATAAGTTTTGATTACAAAAATATTATTTTTCGAAACTTTGTACTTTTCGAGCTTCACGAGGGTGAGATTGTGCCAAGCCATAATGATCGATCCAATTTGTGGATTTCACATACACAACAAAAATACGTTAGTATACACCATTACACTCACATTCTTTACTATTGAGCACAATATTTTGACATATAAGATTGCATCATCCATTTTTAAGCAAACAGCATCATAGGTCTGCTAAATAATTTAAACTAATTATTACTTGTGCATTCCAGATGCTTTGAATAAACACTCTAATATAACACGAATATATTATACCGTGTATAAACTGCCAATTTTAAGGAGGAGGAGGGGGGTGGTATGGACCACATGTCCTGCGGCCGCGGGTTCTCGAACGAAGTAATAGTTACTTTTGTTAAATGATGAAATAGGTATGCCCCTTTAGGATACACGCCCTCCATATATCTCCCCCATGTTAACCCAAGAAACGCTACTGGCTATATAAAAACTGTACATTGATTACGAAGTCAATTTTAGTTATTTCAGACCTACCCGGGTTATTTTCGTTCATACTTTCTGTATGATGCGTTGTTTTTGGCCGACCCCTTACCCCTAATAGTCCACTTAGTTCATGGACGGCACCAAATGAACTACTTTATACTGATATTTATGTGTATTGTTTATAAACGTGCTAATGTTCACTGTTTAGGTATTTACCTTAACTTTATGTTTTTGGCACAATGTCACCCCCTAGAAGGGGTGAGATTGTGCCAAAGTTCATGCACTTCCAGTAAAATTAGGTTTCATTATAACTAAACCATCTCTACGGTAGTTGTTAATTGAACAATTTAGTATATATTGGCAGGTTTGAAATCAACTTAGTTCCTAAATTGTGTGTATACTGAGCTAAAGAACAAAAACATTTGCTTTTTTGGCACAATCTCGCCCCGGATGACGGTGTCATAATTATCCTCAGGTTTCACTCAATCTCCATTCATAATTAACACACAGGTCCTATTTTAAAGTAATTCAGAATGCTCAGGTGACCAGGATGAGCATCAGATGAAATATTTCTAAATTGATTACGCTTCAGAGCATTGCATCTAGTGCTTTCGATGAAGTACTGCGCAATATTGCTCCGTTTATTGCAATACACGTAAGTCATTGAACTTTTAAAAGCTTTGCTTCAGCAGCAGCCTTCTTTGTTTTTGGCAACCACACTAACGAAGCATACGTAACTTTCGGTCGTACCATTTTTGGCTTTAAATCCCATTTCCATCTGATGGTTTTTGAACATAGCCACAGGGTAGGGCTTAGAACCTGTTGTATTTCATGTTACAGATAACCCTCCAAGTTCAGAAGTAATTTCTCTGTTTCCAGCGTGTTATATTTACCTCGTTTCATAGTAGGTATCTTTCATAGATGAGTAGGAAATATTGTCGAAAGCTCCTTCAATGTCCAGGAATGAACAAAGTGTAATTACCTTTACTGAAAGAGCTTTCTCAATTTTACCTAAAAGCGTATGAAGTGCTGTTGAACTACCAGATTGATATGCAAACTGATGTTTAGATAACGAATATCATTGCATATGTATTGAATCGACATAATCCTTCAAAACGTTTTCCATTGTTTTCAATAGAACCGAAGATAGACTGATAGATCTGAAGGATTTGAGATTCGTGCTGTCTCTCTTACCAGCTTTTGGTATGATGATGACCTTTACTAATCTCCATTTCAATGGAATGTATTTCAGTCCTAAACTTGCCTTAAAAATCTGCATAAACACCGGTACCAGCAATGCTTCACCTTTTAAAAACAATGCTGGAAATATTCCGTCAACACCTGCAGATTTAAATAGCTGAAATGAACTTATAGTATTGATCTATACCGTCTGCTATATTAGACTCTGAGAGAATCTCCGTAGAACAACTTTCTACTTCAATACATTCCAAGACCACACACATAGTTGAGCCCGGAAAATGCGATTCCATCATTGGGTTTAGAGGGTCATCTGAATTTTTAGTAAAAGCTCCGTCTACCGTCTTGATACTTAAGGCTACCCAGTTCAGTCGTCTGATTTTTTTGCAAGGGTTTCATGTAATCTTGCAACTATTGGTGGTATTGTTTATCCAAAATTTTCTTTTAAATTTCGTTATTTCTTTATTGTATATCTGGCAATCGTTTTTATCGGTGGGGAACTTTTAGTTTCTTAGACCCCCGCATTTTTGACTAATTTGTCTTTTATTTTAAACCCTTTAGTATAATTTCAAATGTATTGCTTGTATGTTGTATTTATGCGATAGTCGCAAGTAAAACTTGACTTGAAGGTATCGTCGTCGTTCACGAATACATCTGGTGTACCGCAAGGTAGTCGCTTGCGACCCCTTTTGTTCGTTTTGTTCTTTAACGATGGTTCTTCTGTTCTTGAAAGAGAGGCTGCAGAACCGTATATGCTGACGATGTTAAGATTCTAATTGACGATCGATCGTAACGACCAACACCATGATTGTTAAGAAAACGCATTTTTATCGTGCAAAATAGGTTACTGTGCTATGTTGATCTATTTCCCCAAATTTCTCGAATATTGTCGAACAAATAAATGTTGTTTGAGTATTAGGCATGTATACTACATAGTTAAGATTGCGTAGGACCGAAAAAGTAAAGTACATTTTTGTCATTTTGGCTTTTTGGCCGGAGTGGCTTCTGGCTTGTGCTGTTTCAAGCAGTCGCTTGAAGCAGTCCCTGGCTGTTCCTGATGTCGCTGGGGTTGTTGAACAGAACTGTTTTTGTCGCAACTGTTGTCCGGCAGCCTTACGATGTGTTCGGCCCACCGTAACCTACCGCCAGATTTCGCCAGATGTACGATCTCCATCAGTGCTTGTAGCTCATGATTCATATGCTTCCGCCACTCTCCGCTTTCAGTTTGCGCTCCGCCAAATATCGTCCGCAGCGTCTTCCGCTCGAATACGGTAAGGGCGCGTATGTCGGGATTTCGGTTACAAAATTGACGATCAGCTGGGATTTATTGCAAAAATTAAACGAGATATTAAAGACCCGCACTACCTAAAAGTAAAAGCACTCTATTGCACCTTAATTCGTCCTGATCTCGAAAATGCGCGTCTAATTTCGTAAGTGAATTTCTGTGCAGTTCAAAGGACTTTGCAACCATCCTCGTGGCAAATTTTGCTAACGAGCGGCAGCGATTGACTAGGCCGAATTACTCAATTTCAGATATCACAAATTACTACTTTGTGACAGCTTAAACACTTCGTCTAAGATTTATTCGTTTTTCTAGCTTTACTGACCTCTTGTTAGAATTCCTTAGCCCTCGCAACGGTTCACAGTTTGAAATTATTATTCGGCGTAGCCGGCGGAATTGGGGTGGAATATATTTTTCTTTTTCTAATTTTGCTTCCAGTTGTAAGCCAGTCTATTTTTATTTATAACTTTCTATAAAATGGTATATAAAATCAGCTGGGCACCGATGCCTCCCTCACCATCCGATTTATTGTTTTTAGCTGATCGTTGCCGTACTTAACTTCGCTTATCGTTGGAGCTGACTCCTTGTCCACATTCGGCCTGTAGAGATAAGAATTGCTGAACAAGAAGCTGAGAACCATTTTGAGATCTATTTTATGCCTACCAAGTGCGCGAAGCACGTATAGTATGCATTATTCAGCCTTTTACCAGCCAGTCAAAAATACAAACGCAGGGATAGTATTTTGAGTAACTCTTCATTGTCGTTTAAGCTTGTGGCAATTTGGCATTTTTGTCAATTTTTTTTTGTGACAAGTCTAGACACTGATACGAACATTTGGTGTAAGACTAGAAACAAAATCCCGACCGTAGTTATTAAATTTATATTAAAATAGTAATAAAACCTGGCTTTTCTTCGTGTCTTGCTAAAAAAAAGTAAAACTTGGATAGTGCTTCGTACCTGGATTCTTCTGTATAAATAGATTTAGAAATCGAAATTCCATTCGTGTTGCTATACGACTGAGAGTAACACAGTCTCAGACACCACGGACTGTTACGGTATCCGTTGGTTCAGACCGTGTGGTCCGAAACAGTCCAACACATATCTGCTTCCCCTATTCACAGGCTGTTCGTCATCTGCCAAAGTCATCACAGTTGGAGTACAAACGGCTTGTAGAAAGGATGGCTCAACTAGAAAAACAGAAGCAGCTAAGGCTGAATGCGATTAGAGGAGCTCCAAGAATGCCGACCCTGACAAAAACTATAATCAATACTGGTGCGATGGAAACAGGTGCAGAGAAAAATCATGATCTCGTTGTTACCGTTAATCGCGATGGGCGAGACGTACAAGACGTTAGCAATCCGGTGCCGATCCCAGCGAAAAATCAGTCTTCTACCAAACAAGACTCTGACACGCTGTTTAAACGTGTTCTCATAAATAATACAGTCATTGCCGAGAGTAGAAGCAACTCTCAACCTATTGTGAAACCTCAAAACCCCCCAGTCGAAGAAACCAAAGATCAATCTACTAGTGTGACTAGTACCAGTTCGCCAGTAAAAGAGAATACTGATAGTACGGTGCCGGTAGTTAGAAATGCACCCGCTAGTCCTAAGCGTAAGGTGGGATCAGCACAAACTGATCAAGATATAACCACTCTTCGAGAAGCACTTCGTCGAATGTCGACAATCAAGGAAGAAAATAAGCAAAAGGTACTCACGATTGCCGAGTATCGCTCCGAGAAACATAAGTACCACTTTCCTGAATCCATTTGTAAGCACAAATCAAATAGACATTATTTTCCGTTTCAGTCAAAGATTTAACAAAGAACTACAGGATCTAATTGCGACAGTGGAAAATGCACAACACGAGAGACAAAAGCAATACGATCTTGAAAATAAGGTTGCATTCCTAAAAGAGAAACTAATGGTACTGGAAAGTGCTCTTGCGTTACACAAAGGTCGAATTGAGCTGATATTTCCGGCCCTTCAGCAGTCTCACAGTAAAGTAATGAGCAGTCGAAAGAAGTCCATCGAGTTAAATAAACTGTGCCTGGAGATAGGACGGTCAGTTAAAGGCCCTGACTATGAGTAAGTATTGTACTGGAAACCGGAAAAATCAAACTATTAACCCCCGTTTTAGGTCTCCGTCAACCGTACACAATGAAATTCACGAACAGTTGAAAATTCTGACCACAGAAACGAAAAAACTTAAAAATATGAAGCGACTGTCGCTTGATGAATTTAAACAGATCACCGCTGAGCAACGGCAGACGTTGCAGGCCGTGCAACGCCGTCAGCCGGTTGAAACTAATGCTCCCCAGGAGCCTGCAGTTACATCCACACCCACAGTGAGTGAAAATCTTCCCATAAAATCGCATGAAACTCCCGACAAAGACCAAAAGGATGCTACCTCTCCCGTGAAAAACGAAGAACCAAAACGATTTACCAGCGATGCACCTGCTTCCAGAAGTACAAGTCCGACCGTTCGACGGCCAGTTGCTATTCGTGAGGCGCCACCACTGGCTGCCGCCCTTGAATCGCAAACACGATTAGGAAAGTATACATCGCCGCTAGCTTCGTTCAAAGATCAAAGGTTAGTGTTGGGAATTTTTCAATTATCATAATAGTTTGTTGGTTTTTGTCATTCGCACGCAAGCAGGTACCTGTCCCAATTGAATAATACATATTTTTCTTCTATCGTTATTATTTTTTTTTCTAGTGCACTAAACATTCCGGACGGTGTTATCTGTCCCTATCAGATGCGTGGAGAATGTGTTGATCAGGATTGTAAATTTGAGCATTTTCAGTAGTGAATCCCCTGTTTTCTGCCCTTGTAGAAATCAGTTTCTACTAACAGTTCCTATCCCCCTACCGCAGTGAGAGATAGATAGTTGTCATCTTTTTCACCAAAAAGTCTCATCCTTCTCCTAATGCACGTGATCGCACCTCCGCTTAGTGAATACTCTTTTGCATTTCCCGTTTAATCTTGAGTTGTTCACGTTTCCCGTTTTAACCCACTAACCAAACCGTTGCAGTTTTTTTTCCCTGCAACTCTCATCAACGTAAAAGAACGCGAAAGAAAACGCTCGTAAGTGACTACGGATTTATGTGAGTAGGTACACCTGTTCTCGGTTGCCCCGGCATGGCCGATAAGTGATAGTATTGTCAAATTTTTGCGTGCTCAGTGCAGCGGCAGTGCAACAGTTAGTGCAGTGAACGTCTGTTTAATTAGTAAAAGCGCCACATCTCGCCAATGCATTCGCGCGAAACGCCAGTCTGTGCCAAACGGCACAGTTAATATTAGCAAACAATAAACAAACAACGCGTTGCTTTGTCGAAAAGATTTCAGTGATTTTAGATATGCCATATTTCGTTTTTATTTTGTTTGATTGGCTGATCATGAAAGTTTGCAATTGATGCAAACCGACCAAAGTAGAAAGTAGTTTATAATTTTGAATTTTATGCGACACGCTTCGGTGAAAGGGAATGGTTACGCTGCAGTGATACTACAGAATAATCTGCTAAATTATAGGTTCGTGGAAAAAAAATATCCAAAGGTTAGTCGTTTTTGGAACAGATCCAAAGGGTGGTTACTTTTAATTGAACTGTTATCGATGAAAAACATTTGTATTGAAAAAAAAGTTTAATAAAATTAATATAAGTTGACAGATGTTTCCAATGCTCTGTTTTCTAACATATTCGAAATGAAATCATAAACATACGAATACGGTCCAAAATTTGAAAAATTTAAAGTTTAATCAGATTTTTCTTCTCACTGGTCCATGTCTGGCGGTCCAGCAGAATAAATGGATGAAATCAGAGATCTCCATTGCTGACGGTTTCCCACCATGGCTTTCACCTGTCGCCAGGACAGGTTCCCGTTAACCGTCCGCAGGTCGTTAGCTGCGTCGTCATCAGCCTCTGGGTGTTCCTCATCAACGTTGTCCTTGTGGATTCCAATCGAGTGCTTCTCTGTAGGTCTCATTTGCTCCTTTTCTCAGAGTATGTCCAATATCCATCCACCTGCGTTATCGGATTTCTGTTGCTATCGGCCAAATGATATGTCATAGGTAGCGATTTATAAATACCTGTAGTTTTTGCGTTGTCTCAGCAGGGGCGCACCACGTTTCGCAGGCTTACAGAAATACGGACTTAACGTTTGAGTTGAAAATTCTAGTTTTCGTACGCAGAGGGTACGAGAACGCCACGTACTGAGCTGGAACTCCTCTACGCGTAAGGGCGCCCGTAATTAAGTCGTTCAGATGGTTTTTCGAAGTCAACGAAGACCAGCAGAATAGAGTCTTTAATTCGTTGATCTGTTCCAATACAATGCGGAGCGTCTACACGGTCTATGGTCTCACATTATCGACCAGTACGGAATCCAGTTTGCTGCCGCCGGAGAATAGCGTTGACCTTCTCCTGGATCCGGTTAAGGATGCCCTTACAGAGTACTATTAGAGTAATACAAAGCAACGTGATGCCACGCTAGTTTCCTGCATTCAGTTAGGTTTCCTTTTCTAGGGACTTTAATCAAAAGAAAAGATATAAATGGGCTGAGAGGTAGTAGGGCACGACGCGTGAAAGACAGCGTAACAGCTGGTTTGACGCCTAATGCCAGAAAATGACAGCGGCCAACAGAACAGCGGATTGTTGAACCACTAAATCTGGACGAGGTTAAAAAAGCAGCGAAAGAGCTGAAAAACGACAAAACAGCTGGAAAGGACGGCATCCCCGCCGAACTTTTGAAAGTCGAAAGCGAACGGCTGTATTGTACAATCCATCAGGTTATACTATGGTATGAAGGTATGGACTGACGAGGAACTACCTATGGACTAACCAGTCCTTCCAACCGGAAGGGCTCATATGCACTATTTACAAAAAGGGCCATCGACTCGAATGCAGCAATTATCGAGGCATTACTGTCGTCAATTCTGCATACAAAATTTTCTCAAGCATCTTGTTTCTCAGACTGAGACCATTGCAGGAAACCTTTGTTGGCGAATATCTGCGATTTTCGAGAGGGACGGGCCAAATGTTCATCTTGCGACAGATCCTCGATAAATTCCGGAAATTCAATTTACAGACTCACCATTCGTTTATAGACTTCAAGCCGGCGTACGATTCAGTTAAACGAAATGAGTTGTGACAGATTATGCTCGAACATGGTTTTCCAACACAACTGATTAGGCTGATACGTGCTACCTTTGATGGTTCAAAATCAAGCGTCAGGATAGCGGGTAGGCATCGGACTCGTTTGTGACGTTAGATGGTTTGAAGCAAGGTGACGGACTGTCGAATTAGCAAGAATTCGAAGAGCAGGTGTACAAAGAAGCGGTACCATCATTACGAAATCTCATATGCTCCTAGGGTTCGCGGACGACATCGATATCATCGGTGTTAACCGTAAAGCTGTGAAAGAAGCATATACGCATCTGTATAGAAGGAAGCTGCGAGGTTAGGGTTTATCATAAATTCTACCAAAACAAAGTATATAATGACTGGTAGAGAGCGACAGCGGATGTTGGAACTACGATGGTGATAGATGCAGATACGTTTGAAGTGGTCGATGAATTTGTTTACTTTGGTACGTTAGTGACATGTGATAACGATGAGCCATGAAGTAAAAAGGCGGATAGCGGCCACCAACAGGGCCTTTTACGGATTACGTAGCCAGCTGTGGTCCCGTAACCTGCAACTCCGTACAAAACCCGGGATCTTACTTAATTGGCCTTACGTCTTACGACAAGGCCTGCGCAGTATAATTTCTCCATCTGTTTCAGTCCATGGCAACTGATCTCCAGTTCCGCGGGCACCCAGTACTCGCCAGATCTCGCTCCACCTGGTCTTGCCACCTGCGATTGCGTCTTGCGTCTTGTTCCTACCGGTTTTGATGCGAAAACCATTTTTGCAGGATAGTTGTCCGGCATTCTAGCAACATGTCCTGCCCAACGTATCCGTCCAGCTTTCTGAATACTTGGTTCGCCGTAGAGACGCGCGAGCTCGTGGTTCATTCTTCGCCTCCATACACGGTTCTCTTGCACTCCGCCAAAGATGGTTCTTAGCACCCGCCGTTCGAAAACTCCGAGTGCTCGAAGGTCCTCTTCTAGCAGTGTCCACGTTTCGTGCCCGTAGAGGACTACCGGTCTAATTAGCGTTTTGTACAGTGTGCACTTTGTACGGGGGCTCAAATTGTTCGACCGCAAGTGTTTGTGGAGTCCGTAGTAGGCCCGATTTTCGCTGATAATACGTCTTTTAATCTCACGGCTGGTATTGTTGTCCTCTGCTGCCAGTGAGCCAAGGTATACGAACTCGTCGACTACCTCGAACTCATCCCCGTCGATTACCACGGTACTGCCCAAGCGAGCCCTGTCGCGCTCGGTCCCGCCCGTCAGCGCGGGCTTCGTTTTAGACGTATTTATCTTCAATCCAATCTTTTCTGCTTCGCGTTTCAGTCTGGTGTACTGATTTTCCACCGCCTCAAATGTTCTGCCGACAGCATCCACGTCGTCAGCAAAGCAGATAAATTGACTGGATTTATTTAAAATCGTGCCCCGCATTTCGATCGCCGCTCGCCTTATAACACCTTCAAGCGCAATGTTGAATAGTAGGCAAGAAAGACCATCTCCTTGTCGAAGTCCCCTGCGAGATTTGAATGGGTCCGACAATCCACCCGAGATTCTCACACAGCACTGGATCCCATCCATCGTAGCCATGATAAGTCTAGTAAGCTTACCCGGAAAGCCGTTTCCGTCCAAACTTTTCCATAGCTCTTGTCGGTTTACGCTATCATATGCGGCTTTGAAATCGATGCGTGGGGACTCGGAATTCGCGGCACTTCTGGAGGATCTGCCGCAGGGTGAAGATTTGTTCTGTTGCAGACCGACCCTCCATGAAGCCGGCCTGGTAACTTCCCACAAATCTATTGGCAATTGGCGATAGTCGATGAAAGAGGACTTGGGACAGCACTTTGTAGGCGGCATTCAGGATAGTGAAGGCTCGGTGGTTCTCACAATCCAGCTTATCACCTTTCTTATAGATAGGGCAGATAACCCCGTCTTTCCACTCCTCCGGTAGTCGTTCGGTATCCCAAATCTTGACAATCAGTTGATGCAGACAGCCGGCCAACTTGTCCGGGCCCATTTTAATAAGTTCCGCTCCAATAGCCAGCAAACATTTTCATATGCATATCAGAGTAACAAATGAGTTATATGTCTCTATATATACCCTGAAAAATCGTATCTGATGCACATAACTAGCATATGCGTACTAATTTGGAGGCCATATACGTACTACAAAATATACGATAATAATTCAACTTCATAAGTCTTTGTATGCGATAAGATCCGACTCAAGGCGATTAGTTTTCTAACGCTATACAATTCTGTACTGGAAATCGCAGGTCAATCACTTGCTATCGTCAAATACGACAGAATATAAACCTGTGTGTATTTTATTAGGCTATATTTACGATCCTGAATTTATTAAAAGTCAATAACGATAAGTTTCGTACATTGATATAGGAGTTGGTGTTTGCTGGGTACCATCCTTTCCCGCTGCTTTGTTGTTCTTCAGCCGCTGGATGGCTTCTTTAACTTCCCTTATCGATGGGGGTGGCACATCTTCGTCGCTTGCTGCACCAATGTGGTCACTTCCTCCGCTATCCTGGTCTTCCGCCTGCACGCCATTCAGGTGTTCATCGTAGTGCTGCTTCCACCTTTCGATCACCGCACGGTCGTCAGTCAAGATAACTCCATCTTTATCTCACTGCACATTTCGGCCCGCGGCACGAAGCCTTTGCGAGATCCGTTGAGTCTCTGATAGAACTTCCGTTTGTCGTGAAAGCGGTACAGCTGCTCGAGTTCTTGGCACTCCTTCTCCTCTTGGTGGGGCTTCTTCTCCTTGAAGAGTCGGGTTTGCTGCCTCCGCTTCTGTTTGTACCGCTCCACATTCTGACGGGTGGCTCTAAGCAGCATTTGTACCCGCGCTGCGTTCTTCTCAGCCAATATCTGCTGGCATTCCTCGTCAAACCATTCGTTACGTCGATTCGGTGCCACACGGCCTAGGATGTTCTCCGGTACGCTGTTAATGGCTGTTTTCACGGCATTCCAATAGTCCTCAAGAGGGGCTTCATCCAGCTCACCCTCTTCCGGCAGCGCAGTTTCGAGAGATAACGCGTAGTTTTCGGCGACCTCCGGTTGCTTCAGTCGCGCTAGATTATACCGTGGCGAGCGGCGGTATCGTATGTTGTTCACAACAGATAGTTTTTGACGTATCCTTACCATCACTAGGTAGTGATCCAAATCAATGTTAGCACCCGGATAGGTTCTGACGTCGATAATGTCTGAAAAGTGCCGACCAGGGCCCGGCATCGTCGAAACAAATAAATGAAACTGACTTTCTCTTACCTTCGCTTCATACATGAAGTGACTTGCTTCGTTTGTTGAACTGAACGTTTTAAGCAAGCTTCAGTTGAAGTTGGTGACTGTTTCAATTGACGACGGCAGAAAGTCAGGTACGATTTGTTGGCATTAACAAGGTTAACTTTAATATGCGTTGCACTGTAGGAATTGTTACTCAAATTCAATTCATTTGCATTCATAGTTGCTGGTCTTCTTCTGAATATTTGATAGAAAAGTACTAATGAAAAGTTGAAACCGATTGTCATGATGAAGTGAAACCCGTTTCGCTGACGCTGACTGAAGCCAGTTTGAAACTGAAGCAGTACTGCTTCTGTAGAAACCGAAGCTTCACTGCTTCATTGTTGAGTGACGTTTTGCAATTGAAGGTGACGTTGTAGGGCCCTGGTGCCGACCATCTATTAGAACGTGGTCGATTTGTGATTCTGTCTGGTTGGGAGATCTCCAGGTGTACCGATGGTAGAGGTTATGCTGGAAGAAGGTACTACGTATGCCCATGTTCTAGGAGGCGGCGAAGTCGACAAGTCTTAGGCCGTTTTCGTTCGTTTGCGGGTGGGCGCTGAACCGTCCAATCACCGGTTTGAATTCCTCCTCCTGACCAACCTGAGCATTACAGTCCCCGATGATAATTTTGATATCATGTCTTGGTCAGCGGTCGTATTCACGCTCCAACTGTGCGTAGAATTCGTCTTTGTCATCATCGGTACTTTCGAGGTGAGGGCTGTGCACGCTAATTATGCTTATATTGAAGAATCGGCCTTTGATTCTTAATCTGCACATTCGGAGGTTGATCGGCCACCACCCGATCACCCGCTTCTGCATCTCGCCCATCACTATAAAAGCTGTGCCCAGCTCGTGTGTATTGCCGCAGCTCTGGTAGATGGTATGACCATCTCTATACGTACGTACCATCGTTCCTTTCCAGCATACCTCCTGCAGCGCTACGATGTCTAACTTCCGGCTCTTCACTTCTTTAGAAAGCACGTGGGTACTTCCGAGGAAATTTAGAGACCGACAGTTCCATGTTCCTAATTTCCAATCGTAAGTCCGTTTTCGTCGCCTGGGTCTTTGCCGATTGTTCCGATTAGAGTTATTATTATTACTTACGGAGTCCATTGCTTTGGTTTTTTAGTGGTTCAGGCTTGCAAAGCCCGCAACCAACCCCACAGTATCGCCGGAGGGCCAACGTAGCTCGAAGGAGCCCTCCTCCCCTGTCAGCATACGACCTTGGTTTCCACCGGGGTTGGTTACCCGATCTCCACCGAGGTTGCTCGTATCCCGGCTGGTACCACGAGGAGGTAGGAGCATTGGCGGAACTAGGGGGGGGCTAGGGGGGGCTAAGCCCTCCCTAGAAAAGATTTAGCCCCCCCTAGAAAAGTTGACTAAGTTTTTTAATTTTTGAAAAACCAATAGTTAGATAACTATAGGTACGAAAAACTTCAGAGTAACGTTTATTTGCATGACTGTTATAAGATTCCAGGCATTAATGTGCATTAAATTTTAATATGCCGACGAAATAAAACGGTTGAAAAAAATTCCGGGGGCTATAGCCCCCCCTAGAAATGAGCGCTAGTTCCGCCAATGGGTAGGAGTAGGAGTTGCTAGGTCAGTGGCTGTGAACCACTGTGGGGTCTTTTATGCCCAGTGCACAAGGCACCGATGGTACGCATTACCAAGCCGTTTACCAACCGCGGGCTCTATAAGACGCTAATTTTCCCGGCGGTACTCTACGGCTACGAAGCGTGGACGTTGAAAGAGAGTGACCGACGTACTCTTGGCCATAGTAGACGAAGGAGTGTGACGGATGCGGATATTGTGAAGCGATTAAAACACGGCCGGCTGGAATGGGCTTGCCACGTAGCAAGGATGCCGGATGAGAGACCGGCGAAAACAATATTTAGCAGAGAATCCGACAGAGACCGACGACTTCGAGGCAGATCCCGTACCCGTCGGATGAGCGGTGTTTACAAGGATAGTAGAGCAGCGGGTGTTAGGGTAAAAATGGGTAGAATACCATCCGGACTTGGAGATCTCATTGGTTCAAAAGAACTAAGTGCTCATTTGATCAAAGATTCCGTAAACAATCGGCGTGTAAGTTGAGGCGAGTCGTTTGGCACGTTATGTCCATTTCAAAGCAGCAGCGAACACGTTACATTCTGCATTTAAATAAAAGAGAATAGGAAACAATAGAAATCATGCAAATATTGCTGAAAAGCTAATTGTGTTGCATGCAGGCAGGGATTGTCCACTAATTTTTTTTAAACATTTTTCTCTAGTCATCACTAAACGCGAGATCTCCTCGAAGCGCGAGGCTCTGTGCGACCGTACGGATTTGCTGGTCTAAACGCCGGCTTGGACGGTGAGGTTCAGGAACTGTACCATGCCATTTCTGTACATTGATAATGCTAGCATTTGCAACCTGCTTACTGACAAAACGGCGGTAGCTGTCAGGTGGAAGGAGTACTTCCAGATATTGTTGAATGGAAAGGTAAACACGGTGGTCAGCAGAAACAGGATAAGTACTGTGAGCGAAAGGAAGGAGGACAACACAACAACACCAACAACAACAACAACACAGAAAGAGAAGGTAATCAGCGAGCTGAAAAACGGTAAGGCTGCTGGGAAGGACGGTATCTCGGCTGAACTTCTAGAAGCTGGGAGCAAGCGGGGAGTACGAAAAAATTCACGGATTCATTGTCAAGATCTGGGACCTGGGAGGAAGAATAAATGCCGGAGGAGTGGTTGGATGGCCTCATTTGCCCTATTTTCAAAAAAGAACATCGAGTCGAGTGTAAAAGCTATCGAGGCTTATTGCTCAATTCTACTTAAAAGTCCGTCAGCGAGTATCTAGTTGGGTCTAGACAGGGCTTCGACCGATCCTTTTTTTCTACCGCAGTCACACCAACGCGCATTCAAGTTCACACCGTCCGTTTAGAGGTGGAATACGAATGCTATGCATAACACAACTGGCATTTTGCTCAGTCAAACGCCGACTGCACGCTGCAGAACGAACGGCTTCTAAAACTTTTTGACATTTTCGTTTCGATCAAGTTGCCTTTACCGTTTGGAGCAGCGAATGACTGCAAAACAGTCAAATGACTGGCAATCACCACGCTACGAAAAGCAACCGCACAATCGTATGATTCAATACTACAAAAAAACAACCACTACATGTGCATGGAAGAAGTCGGTCGGACTCCGTCCAATACAAACGAATATTTTGCTTGCGTCGGACCGACGTCCGGCTGACAAATTATTACTGTGAGCAGCCGATTTGGAGACAAAAAGAGAAACGAAAAAATACGTCACCGTATGCTTCCAGTCAGTTTGCAGTTTATATTCTCAAAGCGCAAAGCAAAACGGGAGATTGACTGTTTGCTTTTGCTGAGATGCCGCATGAATTGTACGACAGCAGCAGCGCAAGCGGCAGTTTGACTGGATTAAAAAAACGGTCAAATGATCGTTCAAAAATCGGAGTTTGAATGCGGAAAGTTCGCATTCACGGCAGTCACATTCAACTTGCGATCCCTTTTTAAGCCCTGGGTCTAGATCTAGATTCGTGCGACGCTGAATTGGACAAAATCAGAATCCTATAACGGGTGAGACATCAACCGCTTTTGTGACGTTGGATGGATTGAGGCAAGCGGATGCACTTTATAACCTACTATTCAATATGGCTTTGGCAGGTGCAATACGACGAGCAAACGTAGAAAGGAACGGGACTATCATTACGAAATCTCACAAGCCTCTTGGTTTTGCGGATGACTTCGATATCATCGAAATTAACCGTAGAGCAGTAGAAGAGGCCTTCAGGCTTTTAAAACAGCGAGAGGATTCGAGTGTACTCAACTATCCGCCAGAAATTTGTAAACAGTATTGTGTATCATTCTACGTAGCTACGTAGCTCTTATCAGTTCGGTCATCTCTCCCCGGAAATGCTGCTCTCGTCCATGATTTTCCATAGCCGGGTCTGCTTTGACAAGCGAATAGCAGTTGGTTCGAATCTTAGTAGAATCAGGTCATTCGATGTCAAAGTGACTTTAGCATAGGTTTATTCTCAGGCCCCTCATTACCCTTCCTTCTTGCTGAATTCTGTATTATCCCCGATAAGGCCTATTGACAGTGCAAAACTGACTCTTATAGCTAAATGCACGAGTTAGCTGCGCCAGGGATGGCTATAATTGTGGACAGCGGTGATATGTGGAACGAGGTGGATAAAGTAGAGAATGCATTGAAGAAAAGGGTACCCATTTAACACACAAGCACGCATAAAATTTAATAAGCATGACACTCACTCAATAGCGATTATAGCAAAAATAAAATGCAGCGCGGATTATACAGAAAACACCCGGGCAATATCACAATAGATCAACGATACTGGTCGCAGTGATGAGTCCATACAGGAAAAAATATCCTTTTATGGTCGATGGTGTCATACGCAGCCTGCTTCAATCAATGAAATCAATGAAGAAATTGTGCGTGGAAAATCTGTATTCATGGACTTTTTGGAGGTCTACCGCAGCGTGATTATTTTATCCGCCACTGATCATTCTTCAACGAAGCTGGCTTGATAAGTTTCAACAAATCGGCTTACAATTGACGAGAGTCGCCGGAAAATGATTTGGGAGAGTTCATGGACCTGCCGTTTTTCTTCGGCAAGGGAAAAACAGGGAAGGTCTTCGAAAACAGTCAGGATTTGAAAATAGAGTGGCTAAAAGTGCGCTAAATATAAGGTACGGGTATTTAGCCTAGGAGAGGATCATGGAGTAGTGGCTCAGTCATTGAGAGAGTAGGTTTGGGTCCATCTTATGTAAATCGCAAAGGTTTGGTCCGCAATCAGTACGTATAATAAATGCTCAAGCGGATAACAGTATTCTTTTATTATAAAGTCTTTAAGCTTGAAGCAATGGTACGGCACTTTTGTTATATTTAGGCGTTATATCCTGCCCCGTTAAACCCAGTCGTCAGTTTCGGAACAATTTGTTTTTGGATTCGATATAGCTTCGGACAATTCCACAATCAGTCAGACAACACCAACTTTTCAGAAACATAGCTAATATGTGTTTATTTATTCCCTGAGAGTTTCAAAAATATTCGACTTAAAATTAATTTTCGGTGGTCACTTTTGTCTGTTGCATCTTTTTCGAGGTACGGAACTTTATATCATTAACTAAAAAAGAGTGTATCTTATCCTCGATCTCAATGCGATGGGAAGATGCCGAGGGTGTTGGCATTAACTGATGTATCGTATTTATCGATCGGAATACTTTCTTTGGAAATGGTCGCTTCTCTTCTATCTTAACTGATCTTTCCCCATGAGTACTAGGAAGACCAATCAAAAGTACGCCCACTTCTTTGGCTCTCTCTACCCAGAGGATACTACTCGTTGTCCGCCTTGCTGCTTTTATTTTTACTTTTCAGGTAACTCCAAGATTTATCATCGATGATGTTTTTCTCTGCACCCAGAATCAACCAACATCTGCAGCATTACTTCAGCACTCCACCCAGTTTCACCCATAGAAATTCGTCACCGTCGCTAATATTGAAAATAAAATTTTCGTCCTTCGTATTTTTATTTCGATGAGCCTCGACTGGACAATAGAATAGGTACACATTTTTCTTTTTCCAAACAAATTGGGTATTTCAGTGGAAAATTGTATCGCGAAATTTCTCCAGTTTGTCCAGAGCAACGCGCCGACCTTGCTATGAAGTCCGGGTCTCGTGTTGCTACTGTTTGTCGGGTATTCGGGGTAACAACTCACTTGGGAGTTGTTACAGGTTTTTAGTAAAATAATTTTCAACTTTCAGAGTAAATCTTTTGATGCTATGTATTTGAAGCAACCCTTCACCCTCAGTGAAGATATGTGGCCTAAACGGGCAGCTAAAAATAGTTCACGAGAATCAAAAACATTCAGCTTGTAAGTTTCTATTTCAGCTCCAACACTTTGGGAACATAAGTTACTTAGCTTTGTAATGATAATTTCATAAGAATAATCGTTACTATATTTACAGTTATATTTAAAGTTTTATAATATAGATGTTAAAAATATTTAACTAATGATTTGAGACGTCGACTAAGTTTCTTTATCCTATACTAGCTCAAACTTGTAGTACATTAGCACAGCGAAATGTGCTGCAGTCTGTTATTCAAAGCTGTTGGCATCAACCGGACCTCGTCGCCTTTTTGCCGGTCGTGACCGATACAGGGCTAACTTTAGGTTTCGTTCAAGTTGTAGCTCCTTTTTTAAGGCGGCAATTTCTTTTCGATAGGATTGTTCCAAGCCATATCTACAAAAAATAGTGATGTTAAAGCGAAGTATTTTATACCTTAAATTCGAAGCATCTTACTCAGATCTAACTTCGGTTTGAACAGCTACATCTCGTGTCTGGCGGTTTGGTGAATAACTTCTAAAATAAATTCTTTTTATAATAGGATAAAACCATAAAAACTTCATTGATACCTACCGGTCGTATTCATCGATAGCCTCCCGAACAATTTCTTTCCGTTCGCTTTCGTCGATTTCACGCTCCTCAATGGTCACGGGTAACAGTTGACTCGGCACCGCTCCTTTCTTCAGCATCCGTTTACCAAACTCAGTATTGAGCAGAATATCCTGCAGCCGATAGTCGTCCTCCACGAAGTGGTCGGAACATATTTTGGTCCCATTTGTGTTCACCTGACTGCCACCGCCGCTCAGTTCCGCCCACAGAGCACACAAGTTTTTGTTTTTCGGGAAAAGAAAAAACTTTTTCTTCGGACCGTACTTGTTGTTTTCGTAATTTTTGCAACCAACTACGCTACACTTAACCATCGTTAAGGGCTTTTCAATATCGCGCGTTACAAACGGTAAACAGTCACGCGTTAATTTGAAATAGGTAAATATAATTTTACTGGAATACAGTTTACGATAGCGATTCTGATGACATCAGCGCGAATAATGTTTACACTCGGCTGTCGAGCTAACCTTGCTTTACACCGGACAGCGTTATATACAAACCCAGGTATATGACATCCACGGTATATGACAAAGGGACCAACATGTGCTTGCGCTTCACATGAATGAAAGCAAAAAGTCAACTTTATTCTAAGTGTTTTGACGGTTTTGACTGTTTAGCGTTTTAATTAAAATAAAATAAATTATGTTGTGTTATAAAGCTGATTAGCTATAAACATATACAAAATTTTGTCCAATTCTAGAACTCTTCAGTCCGAACCCGTACGATAATTTTGAAAATGCGGTTGTATGACATTTGCCCGAAAACCATCCCCCAGATTTTTTTTGCCAGAATGCAATTTGCCCGAAAACCATTCCCCAGAAAGTACCATTCCCCAGAAAAAAAATTTCCCAGAATGTACTATTCCCCAGAAATATTTTTCCCAGAATGTACCATTCGCCAGAAAACCATTTCCCAGAATAGATTATTCTCCAAAAAATTTAATAAATGGAACCATTTTTCGCATTTTGGTGAAAACCATCTTGCGGAATATATCAATCTGCAGAAGAGTCGTACGATTTTTCCCCGAAAACGATTTTTCCCCGAAAACAATTTTCCATTTTCCAGAGTATACTATTTTCCTAAAAAAGCTTTACGCGTAGTACAAAGCAAAGCCTTGGATTATAAACTTCGTAAGACTTGGCCGTTCTTTATCGACAGATTCCGCAATCGGTAATTGGGGTACAGGATAATTACGAAGTTACTGCAAAGATCCTACTGTCTAGTAGCGTTACGCGTAGTACAACTCTCCCGAATAGACTGTTTCATCTCTTTGTCCCGTTCTCTCGATATTTTCTTTCCCGAAATTAAATTTTTCCTAAAAACTTTTTTCGAATAATATCATCCATTAATAAGAATATATTCTTAAGGTTAACATTGACCGTCATAAAAACAATTAAAAGTTAATCTTTTGCGTTTAAGCAGAATATGGGATAACGAAGGAAAGAAAAAAGTATTTCTTAAGATCTGCTGCTTATGGTATATGGTTTATTATGGTATTTATTTGCATTGGTTAGCGGGACATTGGATTTTACGTGGCCATACACAAAAGAAAATATATTACTTGCACTACAAATCCTTTTTTCTTTCCCTTAAATGCAAATAAGTTATGCTCATTACAAAGTGTGACTTATTTGCCGTCTTAGTAGCAAGGTTTCCTAGATGATTCAGGGCGAGACGGCCGTAGGCCGCGAGTGTTCGCCGGCGACCCGCCGTCGGAAGCGCCGACCACTGCGGGGGGGCTGCCCCCCCTCACCTCACCTCAATTTAGGTGCAAGCATTTTCCTAGGTTTACTGTCTAGTAGGGGCTATCCCTTAGTTGAGTCCGAACGAGCGATAGCGAGTAAGGACAGCATATACTCAATAAGTAGGCCGAACATGCTGTCGCAGTTTCCGAACAGTAATAGTTAAACCCAAATTACTACAAGCTGATTTTAGGGAAACTGTTAATAGGAAATTATTCGAAAACTAGACAGCAAGAAACATTTTTGTTTCAAGTATTTATCATACACTTGATCCATGTATCCAGCTTTTTACGAGCCATAATGGCGGACATGTTCGTAATATTTGAACGGCATTTTTGACAGTTCAGTAATACATCACACGTCTTGTTTCTGCATGTTCCCGGTAAAATTAAAGGAACTTGCGGAAACAATGTACTCTTCTTCGGAAGTTTCCTTCTTACTCCATATCACGTATGGAACCTAAATCCCAAAACAGCCATTGGCTTTATAAACCATGTAGTACCAAATTGGGGCACAGGATTACAACTATCCCGCTCAACTTCATCAATGGGTATGAGCGGTACGTAAACTGTGTACAGCAATCGGGGTCTACCATAAAAGACGATAATTAAGACTGTCGCAGTGGCCTTTTAACCCAATGCCCTTCTGACATACAAAAAAAAAAGAGTCAAGAACCAATAAAACGCTTCATTGTTTCAAATTTCAGGTAAGCTCATGCAAATACATGTATTTTGGGGTATGGTCCATTCTGGTGAAGTTTCCTGGGAGACAGAGTATAATTTTCTGGGAAATGGTCCATTCTGGGGAATGGTTTTCTGGGAAATGGTTCATTCTGGGGAATGGTTTTCTGGGAAATGGTTCATTCTGGGGAATGGTTTTCTGGGGACTGGTTCATTCTGACAAAAAATTTCTGGCAAATAATTTTCTGGCAAGTGGTTTTCGGGCAAATGTCATACAATCGAAAATGCTTGATTTAAAATAATTTAAAATTTCAATTTTCTGCCAAATACCTATTTTGTTTTTAATTCTTTAGACCTGTTTTGACTACAGATAGTAGATTTAGACACGTTTAGGCCACTAATGCTTCACAATGACACGTTCAATAAAAAAAAGCCGCGTTTAAGCTAATAGAATTTTCCTGGCAATAGATAGGTTTCATTCCTACCATTTCTGCCGTTCTAATGCAATGATAATAAAGCACAGGATAAGCGTACAGCGAACGCGGAAATGGGGTAGGCAAACGAGAAAGCGTCCAACATAGCTTTCGCCAGCCCAAGTTCCTCCCTAGTGCCTCCACGTGACCATACCCGGTAATACTCTATTGAGTAGCTAAGCTAGGGGGTGCGATGCTGCGTGGTTCCCAGATGCCTGATCTTAAAGCTGAGATTATGGGCAGACGTTTGAGCCGCACAGCCTAGTTATCGGGTAAACCTAATATGTTAAATAATGCACATGGATATCAAGTGGAAAAATTAATTTAATTTTTGGATATTAGTCCTATTGCCGAAGCCGGGAAAACCTCCGGGTGTCCCCTCGTCATATAGCCCGATCTGTCTGCTCGATACTGCCGGCAAGGTACTGGAAAGGGTTATCCTTAACAGACTCGTACAGTACACTGAGGGTACAGACGGTCTGTCAAGGAATCAATTCGGCTTCCGAAAAGGCAAATCTACGGTGGACGCCATCTTGTCTGTCACTAAGACAGCCGAGGTGGCGATCCAGCGCAAGAGGACAGGTATTCGCTATTGCGCAGTTGTCACCCTCGACGTGAGAAATGTGTTTAATAGCGCTAGCTGGGACTCCATAGCCAACGTGCCGGTGTCGCTGTACAGGATCCTGGAAAATTATTTCCAGAATCGTGTGCTATGGTACAACACGGAGGAGGGTCAGAAGTGCGTTCCAATCACCGCAGGGGTTCCGCAAGGTTCCATACTGGGCCCGGTATTGTGGAACGTCATGTATGACGAGGTGTTGAAGCTAAAGTTCCCGGAAGGGGTGGTGATTATCGGCTTTGCGGATGACATCACCTTCGAAGTCTATGGTGAATCTATCAGAGAGGTAGACTTGACGGCTGCCCACTCTATAAGCATTGTTGAAGATTGGATGCGATCCAGGAAACTGGAGCTAGCGCATCATAAAACGGAGGTTATCGTGGTGAACAACCGCAAGTCGGTGCAGCAAGCAAATATCAGCGCCGGGGACTGCACTATTTCGTCAACGCGGTCCCTAAAACTCCTGGGAGTCATGGTCGACGACAAGCTCAAGTTCGGGAGCCACGTCGACTATGCCTGCAAGAAGGTTTTATGCTGTAGGGTTTTGTACATTTGAATGGTTTTATACTGAAAACTCGAAGCAACACACGCGCGCCGCGTTGTGGCCATGTTGCGAAACATGCTTTTTTGAAAAATGAGTGGTTTTTGATTAGACGATGGAATTATCGCGAGTGTCTTGTCTGTTTGTCTGTGGTATAATCATCAGCGAGGACGTAGAGTGCTTCAACCAACGTGGAGGTAGAGGCATACGGAGTACCACAAGATCGGCCTCGATGATCACATGGCAGCGGACATGGTCTAATTCCACAAAAGACCGGTGGACACATCGAGTTATCCCGGAACTATTCGGGTGGGTCAACAGGCGCCACGGCGAAGTCAACTTCCACCTGACACAAATTCTGTCAGGGCATGGTTGTTTTAGACAGTATCTACACAAGTTTAGGCATGCGGAGTCCCCCGCGTGTCCCGAATGCGTGAACGTTGAGAAAACTGCAGAACATGCTTTCTTCATATGCCCTCGTTTCGCGGGCGTGAGAAGCAACATGATGGCAGTGAGCGGACAGGACACTACTCTGGATAACTTAGTCCAAAGGATGTGTTCTAGCTCGGACGTCTGGGGAGCGGTCAATGCGGCTGCTACCCAGATTGTACTCGAGCTACAAAACCACTGGAGAGCCGATCAACGGCGAATAAACAGCCTAACTACCATAGTCCAGTAGTTATCTAAGAGTGTGCGTTAAGCACAATAGCCCCTCCCTGAAGTAATACCGATAAGGTGGTGCCAGGGGGGATTGAGGCCGGAGACTCGAGTAGGGTTTTAGTGGGTCTGGATCCTCACGCCCCAGTGGGGGGTCGGGATACCAAACCCCACTCCCTGAGTTGTCTTCTCAGGTGTCTGATAGCAGATTTCCCTACTCGTTAAAAAAAAAGGATGAGCGTACAGCGTACGCTCTTTAATCGTACAGTGAAAACAATCAAAGTGACCGATAACTACGTCACTATCTTTGTCTTGTGGTTGACATGTGGTACGGTTGCCATGATCACATAGTAGTTTGTTTATTTTGTTTTCAACGCTGGTGCAACCAAGTTCAGATAAATTTTGCTTTAAAAGTAAGTACAATTAGGTTTTGCATGCTTATAACGATTGTAAGTTTGTGAACACAAGAAGAATGGCGCTAGATTATCCGAAGCTACCAACATCATTTGCCGTAGGCACGGCCTACATGAAAATATCTTGGATCGCCGGTAACTAATTAGCCTCCAGTTCAAGGTAGGAATTCAAAACTATTTATTGATAGTCAAAAGCTACGCGTAAAAAGCAATCATATTCACAAGCCCCATTAATATCACCATCCTTAGTCCTACGTCAAGCCCGCATTTTAGGTAAACTTTTCTTATTTTTATAATGAGGTTTGATATGCCGTCTAATGCTTATGCTGATTAAGTCGATTCCCTATGGGGCCATATGAATAATAAATTAATGAAATGAGACTGAATTACAGTCGACGGTCTGCCCCCGTAGCTGGTCCCACTGAAGAGGTGCTATTACTTAGAGCAGCAGATTAAATGGAATTTTCTTTCAATTTTCTGGTTAATTCGGGAATTCTACCAAGCAATTTTTCAAAGCCACCAGGCAAGCAAACAGCTTTCTTCTTGTATAAATCGAGTACCGATTTTATTCCCATCACCATCAAAGCACGCATCGCACACGCAGTGTTTCTTTTATTCTTCAGAGAGCATCAACTCGACCTAATTTTTTTTAATTCCTAGAAAATCATCTTAAGAGCTGACATCAGATGAAAGCTGACGAGTCCTCGGTACAGATAGTACAAATTCAGCTTCAGAATTGCCCAGTTCTCCCGCAGGCAGGTTGAAAGCTTCCGCCATGGATCTGGCGCTTCCAAGTATTCCCGATTCCCGACGCTTTTGATGCAGCACTTGCTCATAACCCAAAAAGCGGTCATGCGGTTTTGCGTTTTGAGCGTCGTTTCAATTCCTCTGATTAGATCGTTCGTCTTCAGTACCAGTAGCATCTGTCGATCGACTTTTTCCAGTACATCAGAAATGTGCGGAATAACCAGCTTACCTTCCTTCTGTATCATCTCTTTCTGCGAAAGAAAACGATAGGGCCATTATAGGTGTGCTGGTTGCTAATTAGATAAACATATAATATGATCATACCTCGCTTTCATCCTGCTTGACCTTATCGACTCCACTGATTACCGAGTTCCAAGGCCGTCCGGTAACCATACAGGCAAACAGACCCCACATGCTTCCTTCCACTCCGAGTGCGTGAGCATGTTTTTTCATACCCATTTGATCCACCTTCAGTATGCTAAGCCACAGCTTAGAGTACTCGTAACGGAATTTTTCGGTTAGTGTTGCATACAAACCATGATCGAGTAATATTACTTCGGTATCTCCCTTTTCACTTTTGCGCACCAGTATGTTACCAGGGTGTGGATCGCTGTGAACGAAACCTTTCAGAAAAATCATGTTGGAATAGAGCTGTCCAATCTTATTTGCTATATCGTATGGATCCAACTGTTCCTTTTTGATATATTCCAGATCGTTAACCTGACCACCTTGTAAAAACTCCATGACTAGCACTCGAGATGTTGTATACTCCCAAAAGATTTTCGGGATCTTCAACCAACGATAATCCTTGAACATTACCGCTACCTTCTCCGCATTGTGGCCTTCGTGCTCGAAATCCATTTCTATAGGAAGGTTTCGCTTGGTTTCCTTTACTAACCACTGAAATTTGAAATCTGGAAATGCCCACGAGACTAGTTTCACACAAACTTCCATCGTTTTTAGGTCCACCAATGAGTTTCCCTTCACATAGGGATGCTGCACCTTTACGGCTACTTCGGTCCCGTTCTTAAGGGTCGCTCTATGAACCTGAGCTAACGATGCCGTGCCAAGTGGTTCCGCGTCGAACGAAGAAAAAATATCCTCCGGATTTACCTTCAAATCTTGACGTATCACCTTGTACAGGTCCTCGATGGGATTTTGTGGTGCGTTGCTGTGCAGAATTTTCATCGTATTAACGTACTCGTACGGAAGTAAGTACTCTAGCGCTCCGATGTGCTGACCCACCTTGATGTACACACCACGGTTGGACCGGCACAGTTCTAGGAGTTTTTCAGCAGCTAGCTTATGAGTTTCGCTTTTCAATTTCAGGTAAGCTGGATCCTTTTTATCGGGCCATTCCTGTTTGTAAAGATTTGCTCTGTAGGTGGCAGCAATGTCGAAAACTGTAATACCAGCCCGACCCAGTCGGACGATTCCGATCGAGTTAAGGTCATAATCGTTGGCGTGTAAACTTAGTGCGGTTCCCACTAGGGATCCACCGACTAAGCCGTATTTTATCAACCGCCGTGTGGGCCACATGGTTTCACCTGATATATTAGGGTAACAATATGCTAGTATGGTTCATGAGGTATCTGAAAAAAGATAGTAAATCTTAGCTCTTATATATGTAACGAATGTATTCTGTATTATAACAACCAAACAGGTACATTAATTCATGCGCGACCCCTTTTCCCTCACTTTCTTTTATTTACAATGCACCACAATGTATGACCTTGTTAACGAACCCACCACCTGTTTAAGTAATGATATCATTTTTCTGGTCAACAAATCAGACATCGATTTCCGACTCTAGTGGCGAGCAGGTACCGGATCCAACACCACGCGGTCGGTCTTCTTGTAATGCTAAATAACACATCATTCAACCCGACCCGGAGACAAACTCGTTTCGTGTACATTCTTCTACCACATAGCATAGCACAGCACTACCTAGTAAAAGTTGCGTGGCATTGATCATGCTATGCGCAAACATAAACCAAAGTGTGGATCCACCACTACTCAAGGGTAAACAAATGCACTGGCAATTATTACTTGATGCTTACGTAAATACATCAGTAATGTCCCCCAATATGCACTCACCTTAATTAAAATATGATAAAAACTAACTTTTCACTTAAATTAATCAGCTCTAGTAGCAGCTGAGGTCACGTTGCTTTCATCTTCCTTGACGAAAAGGAGAAATTCCAGCACGCAGCTCAGCTACTAAAGCTAAAACCTGCGAATAACTGTGAATGAAGATGTACACACGCAACAGTCCGCAATCTTCGAGCAGGATGAAAAGAAGATGAATGGTCGAAATGAATGAAACCTGGTTAGTATATAAGCGAATACGCACACATGCATGCCGTGCGGTCGTGCCGATTTTTGACAAGCGTTGGTGAGAAGCGAAGCGAGTGAACAACGCGACGAGACACGTGAAATGAGACGCGCCGAAGTTAAGCGAGAGGAAAATCTCATAAAACTGCATACAACGGGTTGTACACGTATAAATTTGGGACTTTATTATTATTTCAGGCTTTAATTTTCAGAAGATCGCGTAATGGCGTAATCACCCCTTTTGCATGGCTTATGCGTCCTCTGAAAACTAAAGCCAGTTTTGTTCGAATTATTGGAAATGCATTGCACTATGTTATAATATAACCAGATTATTGTTGGTCATAGGTATAATAGCTGTAGCAATTTAGTATCCTTGTTGGAAAAGAAAGAATCACAAAATTTGTTGAAAATAATGCCTTTAGAAGTGGTTATTTACGTTTCTGGAGCAATATGGAGTTGATTACCTTTTCTTGGCAAGTTTTAGAATTCTTAAATCCAACCATGTGGTGACAATAGGTCGTATGAATAAAAGAATTTGTTTTACCACGTTTCGGGACAAGACGTGACATACTGTCTCCAAAAGGAGCCATAGGAAGTATACAAACCGACAACCGGGGAAGAGGTTCCAGCCCCAACGATAGGCGAAGTTAAGGAGGCCATCATGCAGCTAAAGAACAACAAGTCAGCTGGAAAAGATGGTATCGGAGCGGAGCTTATTAAAATGGGACCAGAAAAGCTGGTCGTTTGTCTGCACCGACTAATTGCTAGAATTTGGGATACGGAACAGTTACCGGAGGAGTGGAAAGATGGGGTTATCTGCCCGATCTATAAAAAGGGCGACAAGTTGGACTGTGGAACTATCGAGCGGGTTGGACTGTGGAACTATCGAGCGATCACGGGGGGCTCCGTAGCCGCAAGGTTACCGAGTCTGCTTTGACAAGCGAGTGGTCGTGGGTTCGAATCTTAGTAGAATCAAGCCATTCTCGATGTCAAGTGACTTTAGCATGGGTTTATTCTCAGGCCCCTCCATTTACCCTTCCTTCGTGCTGAATTCTATATTTACCCTCTGAAGCCTCTTAACAGTGCAAATGTCCCTCCTATAGTTAAGTGTACTGGTCAGAGGTACGAATGAGTCCTCGCCAGGGACGGCTATAATATGGGATAGTGCTGGCAGCGAGGAATAAGTGGGTAAAGTAGATTAAGCTTTGAAGGAAGGGTAAACCCCAATACACGCAAGCACGCATAAAATTTAATAAGCATATCGCTCACTCAATAGCGATTATAGCAAAAAGAAATGCAGTGCAGGTCATACAGCAAACACCCGGGCGATATTACAATAGATCAACTATACTGGTCGCAGTAATGAGTCCACACATGGAAAAAAAAATCGAGCGATCACCGTTCTCAATGCCGCCTATAAAGTGCTGTCCCAAATCATTTTCCGCCGTCTATCACCAATTGCGATTAGATTTGTGGGAACTTATCAAGCCGGCTTCGTCGAAGGTCGGTCTACAACGGATCAAATATTTGTTAGGAGAACAACGGTTAGCCCCTCAATACTGGCAGCACTTCCCTGCTTGCCGGTCTATTAAAGCTACAGTGTCTATTAACTAATTACATGAGATTGCATCATCCTTTTTTGAATACATGTTTCCGTTTCGTAATCGCACCGCATGGCTGTGTTTATTTATCGTTCCGATATAATCCGTAATAACTCCGTGTTTATCCTTCCGCCGGACGATAATCCACTTCGAATCTATTCCGCCAAGCCCACAGGTTAATTGGCCCAGTGAAGGTTGAAGGAACAGTGAGTTTTGTGGCGAATATTCGCGTCCGTTCGGTAAATGTTTTTCGTTCCGTTGATTCTCTGAAAAATTTGCTTTCATTCGTGGTCGGTGCGCGTTTAGTGGAAGCAGTATGGATACTCTTAGCAAATTCGCGAAATTAAACAACCTGAACTGGCAAACATGGAAGTTCAGGATGGAAATGCTGCTTACTCGAGAAGAGCTCTGGTATGTTGTCGACACAGTGAAACCGGAACCGATAACGGCACAGTGGACCAAGGACGATAAGAATGCAAAAGCTACCATGGGGTTGTGCATTGAGGACAATCAATTCAGCCAGCAGTGCGCGTGAATTTTGGGATCAGCTGCAGAAATACCACGAGAAAGTAACGATTACCTCGAGAGTCTCATTGCTCAAGCGGCTATGTAATTTGAATTTTCATGAAGGTGGTGACCTTGAAAGCCACTTGTTTGATTTAGAAGACTTGTTCGAGAGAGTAGAGAATGCAGGATTAGAATTGGATTTAACGCTGAAGATTGCGATGATTCTTAGAAGTCTTCCTGATTCCTACGATGTATTAGTGACAACTTTAGAAAATCGTCCTGATGGTGGCTTGACAGAGGAGCTCGTTAAGTCGAAATTGCTTGAAGAATTTGAACGGCGCAAAGAGCGTGAAGGCGGTCATTGCGGGGATGCAAAGGCGATGAAGAGTAGCGTTAAGCCTGCTGCTAAATCTGTCGGCACAGAGAAGACGTGTTTCTTCTGTAAGAAAAAGGGGCATTTGCGTCGCAATTGCCGGCTGTTCCTTGCTAAGCAAAAGCAAGAGGAGATTGATGAAAAGAAAAAGTTTGTCCCGAAAGCTAAACAGGCGACTGCAGAGCGAGTGGGTGCTATTCTTTTCATGGCTGGCGGGCAAGCTCGAAATAGTTGGGTGATCGATAGCGGTGCTAGCAGTCATATGACGAACGACAAAAGCAATTTTACACTGTTTACGGAAAATGATGGTCTGAATGTTGTGCTTGCAGATGGAACCACGGTTCAGTCAGCCGGAATTGGTGATTGTAAAATCAGCTGCGAAGATGGTGGTGGTGATTATATCGAGATTACTATGAAAGACGTCTTACACGTACCGTCTCTGAATAGTAGTTTGTTGGCTGTTTCGAAATTAACCGCGAAGGGATTCACTGTCGTATTTAAACAAGACGATTGTTTGATTCGTAATAGTGCTGAACAAGCAGTTGCTAAAGGCATTCGTATTGGAAGATTGTATTGTCTACAACTTACTGAAGCTGCAATGACAGCTGGGGAAAAGCGGCACAATGAAGTTTGTTTACACCAGTGGTGTAGGGAACGAGCCGAGTTAGATGAATCAGCGTAAAATAAATCTAATGAAACTGAATTATTTACTTGAGTGTAACTGAAACCCCTTGCATAGGAAGAATATCGTCATACGAACGATAAGAGACAAGGAGAGAAATGAATCGTTCAATATGAGACGTACGCATACTGTAGCATGATATAGCATGCTCTGAACAAGAGCAGTTTTTGGACAAACGTAGACTTTGACGGACGTTGTTCCGTGTTTCGGAGGACTCGGTTGAAAATAACCGACGGACACGACATTGGCGTAGTGCTCCCAAATAGTGAGTATAGCAAATTGACTATATATAGTGGCGTCTGGCAAACGCCTATTCGGAAAATTCAAAAGATGCTTGTGCGCATCTGGTTGTTTGCTGAACTGCCTCTGTGAGGGCTATTTTTTGTACATACTTGTGCGTATGATTCGCGTGCCTCTGGGAAGGCAGACGCAGAATAGTTTACTGAAATACGCTGGTATGCGTTGTTTGATCGCCTCTGGGAAGGCAGTGAAAATTCGTTTGTATGCGATAGCTCCCCTGAGAGGCAGGGTTGCCACATGCACAGATTATTCTGTGTATAACAGATATTTGAAAGAAATCGCCTGTACAGAATCTGTATGCACAGAATACAGATTTTCGCCAAATTACGCAGATTAAACAGATTTTTGAGCTTTTACATGAGAGTGAAAGAGACGGAAATAGTCAGCAAAATGACTCTCTATCTCTTTCACTCTCATTGTTTTGCATTGGACAGATTTTTGCACAGATATTTTTCCTCGCCGTACAGATTGTCAGATTTTTTCAACAAAAAACACAGAATTATATGTGGCATCCCTGCTGAGAGGGACTTTTAGCAACTCGCTTGTGTGCGTCTGACTTTATTGCAATACGCTGGTGTGCGCGTATTACTGGCGTCTGGCAAACGTCCATTTGAGAAAGTTGAAAAGATGCTTGTGCGCATCTGGTTATTTTTAGCTGCCTCTGTGAGGGCTACTTTTTGCACATGCTTTGTGTGTATTCGCGTGCTGAAACACGCTGGTATGCGTTGTTTGATCGCCTCTGGGAACGCAGTGAAAATTCGTTTGAATGCGATAGCTCCCCTGAGAGGGACTTTTAGCAACTCGCTTGAGCGCGTCTGACTTTATTGCAATACGCTGGTATGCGCGTATTACTGGCGTCAGGCAAACGTCCATTTGAGAAAGTCGAAAAGATACTTTTGCGCATTTCGTTCCTGGTTAACTGTGAGCAGTTGGAACATCCATCTTGCGGATAGTTTTTACCTTTTTTTTGTATAACAAAGGCTTAGAAATTGGTCAAAAAACACGAATCTGATCCTGATATCTTTTAGCTGCCTCTGTGAGGGCTACTTTGTACATATGCTTCGTGTGTGATTCGCGTGCCTCTGGGAAGGTAGAATAGTTTACTGAAACACGCTAATATGCGTAGTTTGATCTGACCTGCAGAAAATCGCTTGTGTGCGAAGGTTCCCCTGAGAGGTGATGATGAAAATGATGATTATAATGATGGAAATAATGATGGTAATGACGAAACTGATTCTGGTGATATTAAGGATTGCAACGAGGAAAATAATTATAGTAATGACGAAAGTGATGATGAAAATGAGGAAAATGATTATGGTAATGACGAATCTGACGTATGTGATGGCTGTAATGACGAATATAAAGGTAAAAATGAAGTAAATGATGATGGCAAATGACGAATCTGATGAAAGTGATGATTGTAAAGACGAAACTAATTGAGGTGATGATGAAAGCGATGATGCTAATAACGAAAATGGCGATGGTAATGCCACAATAGTAATGGTAATGACTTTGATGAGGGTATAATAACGAAAATGATAATGGTAATGATGACAATGATAGTATTGATGATAGAAAATGATGACGATAATGATAAAAATGATAGTGATAATGACGTAAGTGATGATGGTAATGTCAAAAATATGCATACGATATTGACGATTTGGTTATTTTAATGATGTTAGTTTTGTTGACATGGATGATGATCATTTGGATGATGCTGATGATTTTGATATCGTGGATAATGTTGACGATTTAGATAATGATGACTATTTGATGACGATGTTGATATTAATTATTTCGATGGCGTAAATGATGATGATTTTGAACGTTTTGATGATTTTAATTATGTTAACGATTTTAATTATGATGATGATAATGGTAATTATGATGGTAATGACGAAATTGATAGTGGTAATGATGAAAACGATACTGATGCCAAAAATGATGGTCATGAGATTTTTTGGTTAAATAATCAGAAGAGTAGAGGAGGGGGTGAATGTAGGGAACGAGCCGAGTTAGATGAATCAGCGTAAAATAAATCTAATGAAACTGAATTATTTACTTGAGTGTAACTGAAACCCCTTGCATAGGAAGAATATCGTCATACGAACGATAAGAGACAAGGAGAGAAATGAATCGTTCAATATGAGACTTACGCATACTGTAGCATGATATAGCATGCTCTGAACAAGAGCAGTTTTTGGACAAACGTAGACTTTGACGGACGTTGTTCCGTGTTTCGGAGGACTCGGTTGAAAATAACCGACGGACACGACAAGTGGCACAGAAGATTTGGTCATAGAGAGCCAGTAGCCGTTGAAAAGGTGTACAAAGAAAACCTTGGCAAAGGAATGGTCTTGAAGGGTTGCGGAATTCGCTTGACGTGTGAACCATGCCTGGAAGGAAAATTGTCAAGAACGCCTATCCCGAAGCAATCTGAAAGGAAAACAACGAAAGTTTTGGAGCTGGTACATACGGATCTCTGCGGTCCCATGCATACAGCGACACCTAGTGGCAACCGTTTTCTAATGACTGTCATCGATGATTACAGTCGGTATACTGTTGTATACTTACTTGCGAAGAAATCTGATGCTGCAGATCGACTGATGGAGTATGTAAGGTACGTAGAAACTCTTCGGTAGAAAACCAAATATAGTTAGATCTGACGGTGGCGGTGAATATTGCAACGATAAGTTGAAAAGTTTCTTTTTAAGAAAAGGTATCAGAATGCAATTAACGATGTTCCGGATACCAAACGAGGAAAATTTGACAGCAAAGCTTGTAAGTTGACGTTTATCGGGTACTCAGATCAACACAAAGCGTACCGTTTTGTTAATCTTGAAACAGAGGAGGTGACTATTAGTCGCGATGCCAAGTTTTTAGAGCTTGAGGAGGATGTGTACCGGAAGAGTAGAATACCTGATTGTTCGAGTAGTGATAATCTGTTGCTGCCTATGAGTAATGTAGACCAAACGAGTAACCAGAAAGATCCCGAGTTTGCCGATGACTTCGATGAAAGTGAAGGTGACGATGTCGATAACCAAAGTGAATGTGAATAGTTTTTCGATATGAATGCGTCGAATGACTTCGAGGGTTTAGATGATCCGTTGACAATCAAGCAGGAGCCGACTGAAGATTTGCCGTTTTTAGGGGGCTATTCAAGATCCGATCCTGACGATGGACCGTCGACACGAGTCAATCGTGGCAAGATGCCAAAGCGTTTCTCGGACTCCGTTGTGGGTTCTGCTACTCTCATGGTGAAAGAACCATCAACGTACAACGAAGCTGTTAAGTCTACTGAATCTGAATTCTGGAAAAGTGCAATGGACGACGAAATTGATTCGCACTTGAAGAACGATACTTGGGAGCTCGTCGATTTGCCGCGTGATAAGAAAATAGTCGGATGTCGGTGGGTCTACAAGATAAAGCAAAACGAAGCTGGTGAAGTTACACGATTCAAGGCACGAATAGTTGCACAAGGTTATTCGCAAAGATTTGGCATAGACTACGAAGAAGTTTTCTCACCCGTTACAAGATATGCTACGTTGCGAACGTTGCTAGCTTTAGCTGGAAAAGATAAACTTTTGTTAAGGCACCTGGATGTGAAAACGGCGTATTTGAATGGTGAAATCGATCAGGAAATTTATATGCGTCAGCCACCTGGTTACGTGGTTCGCGGTCAGGAGAAGAAAGTTTGTCGTTTGTCGTCGAAGTATTTATGGCCTGAAGCAGTCCGCCAGGTGTTGGGATGAGAAATTGTTTAACACACTGAAGAGCATTGGTTTTAAAGCAAGTACTGCTGACCCGTGCTTGTTTACAATGGAAAGTAATGGTTTTAAGATCTATCTAATTGTTTATGTTGAAGATTTGATTGTGGCTTGTGTAAACGAGTTGGAAATTTCACAAGTGTATAAAAATTTGGGAAAACATTTTGATGTCAGCTGGCTTGGCGAAGCGAAGTTTTTCTTAGGCTTGGAGTTGCATCGAGATTCAGATGGAGTATATAGTTTGAGAGTTAAAAGTTACATCAAGAAATTGATTGCTAAACTTGGATTGGAAAATGCTAAAATTGCTAAAACACCGATGGATCAAGGTTTTCTCAAGGACTGCACTAAAAGTGAAGTGATGAAAGATGGCACAAAATATCGTAGCATCGTTGGAGTATTGATGTACATTGCTGTATGCGCTCGTCCTGACATTGCTGCGAGTGCATCGATCTTGGGAAGGAGATTCTCTGCCCCTACCGAAATCGACTGGACTGCGGCAAAACGAGTAGTGAGATACTTAAAAGGCACACTCGATTGGGAGTTGAAGCTGGGCGGTATAATGAACGAAGAGCTGCTAGCGTACTCGGATGCCGATTGGGCCGGTGATCCACAGACGCGAAAATCGATGACTGGTTTTGTAGTGTTCTTTGCAGGAGGAGTCGTGTCGTGGGCCAGCAGACGCCAAGATTGCGTTAGCCTTTCTTCCATGGAAGCTGAATTCGTAGCACTGGGAGAAACGTGTCACGAAGTAGTGTGGATGAGGTGCTTGCTTGAAGACTTAGGCATCAAGCAGACTTCGGGCACACTAGTTTACGGTGACAACCAAGGGTGTCTCACGTGTGCGCAATCCGAAAAATCGAGCAAAAGGTCTAAACATATCGAAACAAGAAGGGGCTTTGTACTGGATCATTGTAAACGGGGCACTATTAAGCTTCAGTATTGCAGCACTGATGAGATGAAGGCCGATCTATTGACCAAACCGCTTGGAGCTGTGAAACATAATCGCTTTGCACAGCTGATTGGAGTTATGGATTCCGGAGGGTCACCCGTTGAGGGGGAGTGTTAGGAGAACAACGGTTAGCCCCTTAATACTGGCAGCACTTCCCTGCTTGCCGGTCTATTAAAGCTACAGTGTCTATTAACTAATTACATGAGATTGCATCATCCTTTTTTGAATACATGTTTCGTAATCTCACCGCATGGCTGTGTTTATTTATCGTTCCGATATAATCCGTAATAACTCCGTGTTTATCCTTCCGCCGGACGATAATCCACTTCGAATCTATTCCGCCAAGCCCACAATATTTACACTGCGGCAAATCCTCCAAAAAGGCCGTGAATACAGAGTTCCCATGCATCATTTATTCGTTGACTTCAAAGCCGCATATGATACCATCGACCGGAAAGAGCTATCGAAAATCATGTACGAGAACAGCTTCCCCAGGAAGCTCATCAAACTGATTAAATCTACGATGGATGGTACACAGTGCTGTGTTCGGATTTCGGGTGGATTGTCAAGTTCATTCGAATCACACAGAGGGCTTCGTCAAGGTGATGGTCTTTGATGCCTGCTGTTCAACATAACGCTACAAGGTGTTATGAACCGAGCGAATATCAACACACGGGGTACGATATTCAACAAATCTAGTCAATTCGTCTGCTTTGCCGATGACATGGATATTATCGGCAGAACATCTGTGGCGGTGGCTGAACAGTACACCAGACTAAAGCGCGAAGCAGAAAAGATTGGGTTAAAGGTAAATACGTCTCTCAAAGTACTCTGTAAGGTAACCCTCAACCGGATCCTGTAGAAGATCGACACTACTCTACGGCAGCAACAAGCTAGATTCCGTGTTGACACAACGCATTACATTGGAGCCGATCAACGAATTCCAGGGCTCCCTTCTGCTGTTGTTCGTTGATTTTGTAAAAGTGTTTGACCGACTCAACCACGAAAATATCTGAGACGCACTCAGGTGTAGACAAGTTACAGATAAGCTCCATCTCATCGAGGCTCAGTACGAGGCGTTCTCGTGCAAGCTGTTGCACAACGGCGTCTTGTTCGACTCTAGCGTGGTTACTTCCGGTGTGTCCACCCTTGGAAACAGAGTTTCTACAATCAGCTGCATGGATGATCGACGAGCGGAGAGAGGCGAAAGCCGGCATGGACCGATCGCGGAAGAGAACGAAGACAGCTGGCCATCTAAGGTACATAGAAAAGAAAAAAAGGCCCGTCAAACAATCTTGCTGGCAACAGAAAAGAGTCTGGACAAACACCCCAGCCGAAGAAGGAGAAAATACCGCCGCTAAAGGTGATAGAGTGATAGTCTATGTAGTGAACACTGACAATTCCACCAACTTCACAGTAGCGGGATAACAAGTTGAGCAGGTAGGCGCCTTTCAATAACTTGGTAACCAGACAACCCCCGATGGTGGTACCAAGACTGATATAACCACACGGATCAGGAAGGCCAGGGGTGCCTTTGCAGGTCTGCGAAACATTTGGCACTCAAACTAGATCACTCTACGTACGGAAACCTGAATCTTTAATTCAAACGTTAAATCCGTACTGCTGTATGCCTGCGAAACGTGGTGCGTCTCAGCGGAGACAACGCAAAAACTGCAGGTATGAATGCAGGTGAATGCGATACATCATTCGTGCCTGGTGGCCTGATAACTGGATATCCAATGAGGAACCCCATCGTCGGTTTCATCAACGGCCGATAGCCACAGAAATTCGTGAACGTAGGTGGAAGTGGATCGGACACACCTTGAGGAAAGGAGCGAACGAGGTCTGCAGAGAAGAACTCGTCTGGAATCCACAAGAACAGCGTAGAAGAGGCAGACCCAGAGGCTCATGGCGACGCAGCTTAGCCAACGACATCCGAGCTGTAGACGAGAACATGTCCTGGCGACAGGTAATAGCCATGGCGGGTAACCGTCAGCAGTGGAGATCTGCAATTTCATCTCTTTGTTCCGCCGGACCGGCGGACATGGACACATAAGTAAGTAAGTAAGGTGGAGGAGAAAATACCGGAGGAGTGGATGGAAGGTGTAGTCTGTCCCATCTACAAAAAGGGAGACCGGCTAGATTGCTCTAATTACCGCGGCGCAACGTTGGTCAACACCGCCGACAAGGTGCTCTCCCAAGAGAATTCGTAGGGCAGTATCAGGTGGGCTTTATAAGGGCCCGTGCTACTACGGGTAAAATTTTTACTCTCCGACAAATCCTCCAGAAATGTCGAGAGTACAACGCGCCCACGCATCATATTTTCGTGGATTTCAGAGCAGCATACAATACAGTTGAACGCGAACAGCTATGGCAGATAATGCACGATTATGGTTTTCCGCACAAACTTACGCGGCTGATTAAAGCTACCCTCGAGGTTTCGGAGACACTCTCGAGTCCATTCGAATCGCACAGAGGGTTGCGGCAAGGGGATGGATTGTCCTGTATGTTATTCAATATCGATATTGAAGGTGTGATCGGGCGAGCGGGCATCGAAACGAGAGGAACGATCTTCAGCAAGAGCAAGAAACTCCTAGCCTTCGCGGACGACCTCGCCAACATTATTAGAAATCTTGGGACGGTGGAGGCAATCTACGCCAGTCTAAAAACGGAGGCTAGGAGGATAGCGTTACAATACAAATCAATGCGTTGAAAACCAAATATATTGTAGGGAAAGGCTGCAGAGAAAGCAACGTTTGCCTTCCACGGACAGTGAATATTGAATGGTTGATGAGTTCGTATATTTGGGATCTCTGGTCACCGCCGACAATAATACGAGTAAGGAGATCCCACGACGCATTCAAACTGAAAATCGAGCCTCACTTTTTGAATCACGAGCTACAGGCACTGCTTGGAAAGATTCCTATCGTACACCTGGCGAAAGTTGGGCCGGCCACGTCGCAAGGATGCCGGACGACTGTGCAGTGGCATCCATTCTCTTCAAGAATTCCACCGGCATCAGGAATAGAGGGTAGTCCCAACGTGCTAGATAGCTCGACCACGTTGAAGTCGACTTGCGTGTGTCGAGACGCGTAACAAAGTGACGTAGCCCAGGACCGAGTACAATGAAGAGGAATTCTTGATACGATCTTGCGATCTGGTCGGTTTGAATTGAATAATATACTTTACCTGATATGTGTTCGGCATATGAAATTCTCACCTCATCCTGTTAAAAAGGCGGAATGGTTGTGCTCTAGACAATACCGCATCACTGTCATGACGTTAAAGAGGTCCTGCCGACAATACTTGAACTTGGGCTTGAAATCCTAATTCTATTTGAACTTGTATTTAATTATGATCTTAGACTTTGACGTGGACATAGTCTTTACTATGCGAAAGACGGTATTGTCTAGATTAGGAATCATAGATTTGTGATATCATTCTTTTCATGCCGTTGCAAATGAAACAGCTTCTGTACAGTCTTTTTTATCCTTAAAAGCTTTATTATTTGATCATTTACAATATTGTAGTACGAATCGGTTACCCTCAGTTCGGCGTTCGGCTAAGTCAAAGTTGTCCGCGTAAAATATAACATAAATATAATAATGTATACAACCTACAGCTACTGTATGTATGTCTCTTAACCTACGACGTGTAAAATCCGCAAATGGTAAACTTATTCGCTATTATTAAAACTGCAAAACACGCTCTCCTTTAGAAAAGGCTTGATCTTTTTTTTGTGTATATATGATAAAGGTATTGAGTATTCATACAAGTTAAAATGACGATGGTACTATTCAGCCGCATCAATCGTTGTAGAATTGTTTACTTTAGCTACTAAAATGCTTGGCTATTTACATTATCAATTAAGCAGATCTCGAAATAATGTACGAAAATTGACCAAATATGAGACATTTCTATCGAATGTTTTATGACCTGCAGCAAGCTACTCATTATGATGTGAAATTACCTTCAATTTACTAACGGGTTGGCTGACTTTAGCTAACGCTGCATTTATTGGAACCTTCATGAGGAAGGAAACTTCTGCGGTTTCATCTCAAAACACCATTAGCTATTGTTTGTGAGAATGTAAACAAGCTGGACCAGACAGTGAGTGTGATTATTCTAAACAAGACGACAGACCTACAGCTTCGTTTGTTCGCTTTTGCAGTGCTGTGCACATCGGTTTGGTTCTGACTGGATATTTCTTAGCTTTATAAATAAAACCGTTTGTTTATTGTGCACTCGATCAGCTCAGCCTGGCGGGGTGCGTATGATAGCGTTGTACATAATTAAACATCTTACGTTCGCCTTTCTCAATGCATACGCGTAAACATGCGTATCCGCGCAAACATCGCGCATGTGAATACAGTTTTTAACATAAAATGCATCGCGGTATTCCATGTATCCTCACGGAGTTTGTTGAGTATTATTTGCGGTATGTTTTAAAACCTATTATACGCTATTTCAAAGTAAGATAGAGATGCGCGTGTCTAGATTCAGTCCAAGTTATTTCTAGTTAAAATGTTATTTAATAATTTGCCTCAAGCGTAATTGGGCTGCATCAGTCTTTACTATAAGTGTTGTTGTAGTGTTGTCTGAGTACGTCTTTGCACTTGGTTTAACAAATTGAAACAATATAATAATTACGAAATGATGCCAGCGTTTCCCAGCAAGTCTGTCCGACCAACAACATCAACATGACAAACCAATTTTGAAGCATCACCAAATTGCCATCTCCACTTAACATGGCAACCGTACGAAATTACGGTCGATCACCTCAATCCTGCTTGAACACATCAAAAGGCTGAATAATCTCAGCTTCCTGTGTTGATTTATGATAAATTGTTGAAAATTCATACAACCATTCGGTTGTTCTTTCTTTCTTTGCACCTACGGAGTTTAACGGATTAGCCAAGAGGGGAAGCCTAAACCAGGTTCTAAAATCAAGAGTCAATTATCGTTTGTTATGGCGTCCACAATTTTTGACAGAAACGTGAAGAATTAGGTTCTCCTTAATTCACGCCTGCTGGGATTTTTTATGCGTAACATTTGTTTGCTAATCATACTGGTTAGTTTTTAGCAATTTATTAAATTAAGTTTGTTTTTTTCTTTGATGTGTGATTAATGTTACACCTTGCGTACTTATTTAATTTATAAGTATGTAGCTGAATGTTGCTTGCAGGGCCAATAAAAGTTATTTTGAATAGGCATGAAAAGACTGGAGGATAAACGGCAGGCCGGTCCATAAACCTGCCTGAAAACGAAATCCTGAGCAATAAAAATCCACTAAAATTGATTAGCTGACTGTGAGCTGCGGATGCTGAGTAAAGCTTCATGCCACATGCAGACATTGAGATAAACACACGGCCAACAGAAGCCGAACACATACATTAGCGGCGCCGTTTGCAGGTAGGTAGATGAATTAAAGCGCACAAAGGGACGGAACGATCGATCGATGACAACCGACCGTATGGTGTTATTCGATCCCACCGAGCCCGTTTGGGTAGGTTTTATCCGAAATGCCTACACATCCGCTGAACAAAGGACGGCACCACTAACGACACACGGCGGCATGCAGTAAAATCAGCGTCTACCTGCTGCTGAAACATAGTTTTCGATAGCACCTACCAGCCGGCGATAAAGTCTTTTACCGAAACGGTCCCACACGAAGGTAAAGATCATACACCGATCGACCACAGTAATTAATTGCCTTCCTGGAAAGGTACGTGGTTCGCCTTTTCGATGGGCCTGCATTCTAAATTTCAATAAAAATTAGCGTTTAGATGGACATTGGCGTTTTCTTGTAACAAATCGTAAAACATGTCAATAATCACTTCTTCCTGCCTTGAATGGTTAATGAAATAATCATTTAGGACCAAATGATTCCCACTAAAGCCACTTATGATTAAAAAAGCATAAAAGCATACTAGATTGCATTTGCTAGTGGATTATAATTAACTAGCCAGCAAGATCATTTCCAATGGCTTCGTGAAAGTAACATTTTTACGATTTCATCGGTGAATAAGCATTTTAGTAATTGGAGTGATAAATGAGGAAAAAAGTAAAATATTTTACAGCTCCTAATCAGTCGGTGAAATTGTTCAGTCTTTTAAAATACTTAAAGGGTGTATGTGGAAGTGCTGCCTACTTCATCATTTGTGCGTCTTGTAATAAATGAGAATTAGGTGTTTTTAAATGAGCTTCCGGTCAGTTGTACATGGCTGGCAGAACTAGTTATCTAAAAAGAACCGATTAAGGGTTTAAAAAAGTTGTAAAATAATGCTCAGATTGAAATGCTTTTGAAGCCACTGTTTTCAAGTTGTATACAGAATTGATCTACATAGTTCGACTACTACATAATTCGACCAAAATCAGTTCTTCAACTTTGAGTGCGATTTTCGTTTGATGGAGAATACCAACAGGCAGTAAAGAAAAAATGCTTGAAAAATTATCAAAGCATTGCCACTAGGGAGAACTTGGCCAAATACCGACGAACAAGGAACCACTTGACTACGATCCTGAGGACTAGAAAGCGTTGAAATGAGCTAATGACAGGCAAGCTATACAAGACGTTCTTTGATGAACACGAGTCGCCATGGGCGATAGTAATGCTAATGGCCCAACGTCTGATCTCCAAGAAGTCAAACAAGAAATCGGATTGCTGAAATCCAACAAAGTTGCTGGTAAGGACCGTTTACCGCCAGAGCCCAAGAAACAATTTGGATTTTATTACGCTCTTATGGTGGCATTTAAGACCAAAATTGGTCTTGAAGACCACCATAAGAGTACAATAAAACTTACATTGCTGCTTGGAAGCTTTACAAACATGGCTGAAAAACACTGGCAACGGCTCTATAAAGCCTGGGTTATTTCCAAGATTTGGAAGGAGAAGCTATCGGAGGCAGGATTGGTTTGTGCCATTTACAAAAAGGGTGTTCGGTTCGATTGCTGCAACTATCGCGCCATAACGCTGGCAAACGCCGCCTACAAGGTGCTCTCCCAGATACTGTTACACCGGATATAAACGATAGCCCAGAGTTTCATAGGGAATTACCAGGAGGCTGGTTTCATGGAGTTTGAGTAACTACGGACCAGGTTTTTAGCATCCGACAGATCTTGCAGAAATGTCGGGAATACAACGTATCTACGCACCACATCTTTGATTATTGTTTATTAATCAACAGGCTCAATATAGCCTCAATGATTGTCAGTTTATTATATAAATAGTGAAGTCGAATTAAGTGAGTAAAATGCTATCAAACGTGTCCAAATGGATCTTAAAATAAATATGTATTCTTCGAGGTCTACGTCTTCCGAAAAAAGCGAGCGAATCTTCCGAGTAGTATCCGTCATGGCAGATGGAAGTCGAATAACGACGACACTTGATTATAGGCCCGCTGCAAACCGCCGTTTATGCTGTAATTAGTGCGACGAGGTAGCAATCTCAACGTTGCATTGTTCTGCAGTGCTCGTGGTTGAACATTTATGTTAATCTGTCCTAACAGTTACGGGACGGGACGGGACAGTCAATAAACAGTCCTACGAACATCGGATTTTATAGCTGGGAAGACGGAACAGACGGACAGGTTTCTGCATGGCAGCTTTCGCAAAGCGAATCTAAGAAATCGACGCTGAACGGACTCAATTCTTTCTGCGCTGTTGTTATAGTTAGGATTCTAAACAGACGAACAGCATTCCAGAACTGACAGCACCAGCGAACAGTATAGCGTTTTAAGGCAGTATATGTCAGAGAAATTTTTCGCGATCTCAAAGATAAAGCCTAAGGACCTTGAGGCTTTAGCGACAAAATACGAGATCTGATGCTTGTACGTTAACTGCCAATCTAAGATAACACTCAAGTCTTTGATATGCGAAACATGTTCAATTACTGTGATTTCAAGCTCGCTTACCGAAACAGGATCGGATCTTTCATTCGGCAAAATGGGACTGCTCTGAGCACTCCTCCGGGTTCACTATCATACAGTTCACGTCGCACCAAGTAGCAAAGGCCTCGAGTTGATTTTTGGAGAAAGTGACAGTCGTTAGACGAGCGGAGTTCCGGAAGTACATTTTAAGCAAAAGTTGTGGGCCCTTGCTGGCCAAATAAACGTCGTTGAAATAAAGCAGAAAAATCAGAGGGCCTAGGTGGCTTCCTTGAGGGTTATCTGATGAAGCTGGATAAGTTCCAACGGCAAACACCAACTGTCGATCGGTCAGATATGAGCGCAAAAGGTTATTACTAACACCCAGTCTATGTAGTTTTGCAATTGTGATTATCAAAGGCTGCCGACAGGTCGGTGTTTAAAATGTCTGTTTGAGCTCGTTGGTCCATGCCTTCCGTTATATATGATGTAAGACACAAGATTAGTAGTGGTAGAGCGCTGGGAAGTGAAGCCACGTTGGCCAGCACTTAGATATTGCTTATAGTGAGAAAGCAGAGGTTCCATGACAACCACAGCCATACTTTCTTGTGTACAGAGGATATATGCGAAACTTTTCAACACGAGGGGACTGGAGATTAACATTCGAAATTAATGGAGTAACGGAAGGTAATCCATTGGGTCCAGGATTGAAGGACGACTTGAACATGGTCACGGCCTTCGTTTACGTTGTTTAGTGAAAGCGTGCGAAGCTTCGTTAATCATCCTAATGCTGCTTGTTTGCAGGACTTCAGTCTGCGTAGCTCATTCATATACGTATCGATCGATAGCATATATCAAGACACGTGTGAAAGTCTGTGCGGCAAGGCTTCAACGTGTGTTTGCCCAATGAATACTGGACAACAAATCGTTGATCAGCTTTACGGAAGTTTTATGAGATACTAGCTGGATATCTAACGAAATCCTGAAGGAGATTATCTTCAACATGGGCGTAGCGACGGAGGGGGGCTGTTTGGGGGTTCAGACTCCCCTCCAGACGAAAATTTATTCTATACTTTTTAGCTTGAAATTTCATAGCCAGCTGTTTAGAGCACAGGAATATTTACGGGCCATGTTGTACGATCCTCGTCGTCGTCAGCAGCAGCTTAGAGCCGGGTTAGTTCTTACTGTTTTAAGCTCTATTCAACTCGATCTTGGGTTCCTTGTCGCTCATTTCCCAAGCGTCTCTGAAGTCGCAGTTTATTTTATTTAAAAAATAAAAAATGTCACTTTAGAACTGAACGAGCCATCTCGCACGTTCAGTCCCTCTGTTCTGGGTGCCGGTGGGGTTGCTGTGAAAAACTGTTTTCCTTACGACCTGTCCGGTACACCGTGGTTTACCGATTTTCGCCAAATGCACGTCTCCCCAAGCAGTCTCTATTTATTCATTAACTTTTTTCAATGAGGCTTTCAACCAGTGGTTGGTTCCCCCCAAAAGCAGTATCTATTACCCTTGATTCATGCACCTCCGCTGCTCCTAGCTTTCAGCTTGTACTCCTTCAAATGTCGTCCGGAAAGGCGCGTATGCCATGCATCAGTATTGTCAAATCTATAAAAACTACCGGTCTAGTAGGGGGTTCGTACGGCGGCTTATGCCTTTTGATCGTAGCGTTTTGCGAAGGGCAAAGCAATTTCGATGTTCTGTTTGAACACGCCGCTTGTTTTATCTGAGATTGAGTGCGACGGAATCTATTACTGGATTCTCTGCGAGACAAATAGCTTTGTTAAATGTAAGAAGATTAGAACAATGTAACGTCCGTATAAATAGAATACTGTTGTCCGAGACAGTTTAGTTGCGTAATATAGATGGTCAAGTACGATCATGCGGTGTTTTATTCTGTCGAAAATTTGTCCTGTTTCGCTGTCCATTGAAAGCTGATACTATTCGTCTTATGGCCCACAGGATAAGTTCAAAGATAGTGGGTATCGTACTTTCGTCTGCGGATTTGTGCTGTCCGTAATTGCTGAGCAGCAACATCGCTGGATCTTCTTATTTGTGTTGTCCACGGCTATCAGCCATCCCACTTACGCGAACTCATCTGACTCATCTTTTGGTTCGTCGCCGTCAACGAATACCGTCCGCGAAAAAAGCACGTTCGTTTCGTTTGAGCTTCTGTCATTCATGTATTTAATCTTCGACGCGTTTATTATAGACCGAATCCTCCTAGCCACCGCTTTCAGTTTGCGCAAATGGCCTCTGCAGTGGCAAAGCTTCTGGTTTTAATATCAAAGTCACCTGCGTAACCAAGAAGTTTGCTGCTTTTTTCTGAAAATCAAACCACCGGTTTAGAAATCTGCTCGGCGGATCACTTCAAGAGCGAAGTTTAAAATCTTGCAAGATAAGTTATTAGCAGCACCTTCACTGCGTCTCGAAGAGACTCGATCCGATGGACTCTAACAGCCTCTCCCAGCCGAGATTCGAACATACGACGTATCTCAATGCCAGCTGGGAGGCAAAATTTTAACATTTGGTTTCTATTATTTCAATATTATCTTTTTAGTCAAAAGAACACTCAATTTCAACCAAAATAGCTATTAACTGAAAATAATTCCCCATTTCCTGACTCCTTACGGTTGGGCTATGTCAGATTTTTTTTGTAACCCCCCCCCCCCAGGAAACATTTCTGGCTACGCCCATGTCTTCAATGCATACGATCAAAAGAGGATGGTGTGGAACTCTCTTGACTAACGAACATGGAGCTACTGAGAGGGCCTTGTCATGTGAGCTCACGAAGCAGTGCTCTAAGGAATGGTTTTTCTCGTTGACGACATGGTTGGTAAAGCATTGCAGCACTATAGTGGTCGAGAAGATTCATTGCATCGACATGGACCGTAGAGTTTCCAGAATCAGAAGAGAGAAAATCGCGAAAATCATGATCACTCAGCTAATTGATTTCAAAGCAACATACGATACAGTCGATTGAGACCAGCTATGGTAGATAATGCACGAATACAGTTTTCCGGATAAACGGACGTGACTGACGAACTATTTCCGTTACAATCAGAGCTACAATCGAGCGATATGTTTCGTGCGCATTCCGGGAAAACTCTCGAGTCCCTTCGAGACGCGGCGAGGGTTGATATATAGGACGGCTTATACTGCATGCTGTTTAACATCAGTCTTGAGGGGATAATCTGATGAGAGGGCATCGAAACGAGAGGCACGATTTTTACTAAGGGTAGCCAACTCCTGGGATTTGGAGATTACTGATATTATAGCCAGGCGCCGACGGAGACAATCTACACTCTTAAATGATTCTACCCGTAAATAGGTCGGATTTAGCTAAAGCCAGGTTGAAAGTACTCAAAATGCCCTTAAAGTGTACAAGCTAAAATTTTGTGTAAAAAATCAACCAATTTTGGCTACTTGCTACCGATAATTGAATTATTCTCTGTGATTTTTCGGGTATTCTTGGATAAAATTTCAAATTAAAATCATCTAATATGCTTGCGTCACCACCACTATAGTTTCCCAAATAAATGATTCTTTTGATTTGCATACTGGCAACCTTTGGCTCTTCTGGCGCTAGTATATATGGACTATAAGTGTTATGTTAGCACCAGAAGCTAGCTGTTGTGAGTTTAGTGTAGAATTTTATGCGCCTCTTGCGGCATCATCACTATAGTTTCCCAACTAATTCGATATAAGTTTTATCCAAGTGGGGGCCTTTCGCTTGGGTGTCTGTTCTCTGTGGGTAAAATCATTTAAGAGTGTACGCCAACCAAACTGAAAGCGGAGTCTAGGAGGATTGGGCTAAAAATAAATGCGCTGAAGACGAAATACATGACAGGGAAAGGTTCAAAGGAAGCAACTGCATATCTCCCACGGACGATAACAGGCGGCGGCGGCAAACTAGAAGTGGTAGAAGATTTCTTGTATTTGGGATCGCTGGGGACCACGGACAACACAAGTAACGAGGCGCATTCAAGTGGAAAACCGGACTTACTTTACCTTTCGCAAAATGCTACGATCAAGAAGCATACACCGCTTATTTGATCAGTAGTTATTTAGCCGGGACGTTGTTCGGGAGGACATACGCGCCCTTGTCGTGTTCGAGCGGAAAGTATTGCGGACGATATTTGCGGAACAAGCTGAAGGTGGAGAGTGGCGGCAACGTATGAATTATGAGCTTTAGGCACTGCTTGGGGAGATTCCCATCGTACATCTGCTAAAAGTCGGTAGGTTACAGTGAGCCGGACACGTCGTAGGGATGCCGGACGACAGTGCAATGAAAACAGTTCTCTTCAACAACCTCACCGGCATCAGGAAATCTAATTGAATGGAGACGACTGCTGGTTCCCCGATGTCTTCAGTACATTCAATGATTGCCTTGCTCGCGATTGCATTCAAGCAACTGTTGTGTTAATGTTGCAAGTTGGAGTTATGATAATAATTGGAACAATTGATCCTTTTAAGGACCGAAACATAATAATTGAAGATTTAATTGAATTTTCTCAGCCAGTTTCCAACTAAAGCGTTTTGCGCCAGAGGTTTGGTAAAGCATATCACCAAGACAGAAAAGAATCGAAGACGCATAAAGTATAGCTGCGGAAATGTCGCGGTTGGCTCGTTATAACAAAGTTTTACCGATCACCTCTCGCGAAGTTCAAACTTCTGTTCGCTACCAAGTGAGTGGGCCAAACACGCCGTCTCAGGAGGGATACCAAAGCATAGTCAACAAATATACCAGCTCTAAGTAACTGTGTTCGGTCAGGCGTTCTATAACTATCCAATAATTGGCCATTTTCAAGGCCAAGTATGTAAATGAAGATGTGATTGAGTTTTCTCATCAACTCATTTGGCCTGATGGAGATGTGAAATTATCTGAAATAGCACAATTTCCTTTAATTATTTAATTAATAATTCTTAAAAGAACGGTTTTCAGTAATTGATTGATGAAACTTAGGGAACTTTAGGCTTTTCTCTCGGGTTTCTTTAGCAACACAAATCTATCCATCACCAATGCTAAATAAATGAGTACAGCTACAGTAATGCGTAGCGTTATTTCACCTTGGCAGCAAAATGTGAACGACTCATTGAGAACAAACCAATTGAAACGGACAACTTTGCCTCCTTTGCCCAGACTGAAATTAAAACCCTCCAGTTTGTTCAACGTAGGTGATGGAATGACGGACCATGAAAAATAGGACGGACATTCAGGTTTCAAATTATGCAATTTCATTAGCTACGTAGCACGTGCAAGTTTATTGCAAGCTGGAGTTATTATAATCAAACGATCGGTCCTTTCAAGGGCCACACAACGATTGAAGAGTTTATTATATTTTATTGCCCAGGTAATAGGAAAATTACACAGGCAACGAGGGAAAAGTTGAATTTTTCGCCGTTGGGGACGACCAATAAATGGCGGGAATAAGTTTTCTGGTTACGGGTGACATTTTCTGCCACTTCCAAAATGTCTGTAGCTTGTAAAAGCTTTATTATCAGTGTTTTGCGCAAAATTTTCAACTTTTTGAAAACTTGCGCGTACCGTCTACCGATTGCCAGAGGAAAAGTACTATTCAACGCAGAAGCAGATCATGAAAATCTATTTACTGTTTGGTTTAGAGTGACTTCGATTCGTTTTAATAAAATAGATTCAATCAATTCATGGAAATAAACCCGAAATCAGTTGAGAATTGAACGTATACAATGTTACTACTTTGATAAAGCGCTAAAAAGAGACTTACGTAGTCATACGTCACTTATGCGGTCGTGTCTTGTGCACAACCCTTCTGATTTTTGTTTACAAATATTTCGACCAGTATCTGCGGTATCTGGTTTGATTCTAAATGCACCAGGGCGTATCTTCTATTTCTCGAAACAAGGTGAGGCGCTCAACCAACAGACTTTTTGACGTAGGACTACGTCTTACGGCAAGTTTTGAGATAGGGTGTCATTCCAAAAAATCAAAAAATGCGAGCGTCACGAAAAATGAAAGGTTTTGAGCGCGAATAGCTCAGCGGTTTTCCGATCGATTTTCAATACTCTTACACCAATCGATCGGAAAATCTTCTAAGAATTGACCCGAATGAAGAAAAGTATGGATTCTTGATGTTGAACTATTGAAAAATTGAAAATATTGAACCTATGTTTTACCAGAATTCTCGCTTCGTGATTGGTTGGAAGATTCTTTACGATGATCTAAACCTATACCAATTTGATATCTGTGCTTGAGAAGTAAGCCAAAACAAGTGACAAAGTTTCCTCATTTCAACAAGATTTCTTAACACCGCGGTTCAACCTAGACCATTTTGATGTCCTTGCTTGGGAAGTACGCCAGAGAGAGTGACAAAGCTCCCTCGTGCCAGCAGATTTCTTACGAACGCGATTAAACCTAGTCCAATCTGATGTCTGTGTTAGGGAAGTGTGCCAGAAAAAATGACACTAGTTCGTTGTCCCAACAGATCGCAAATTCTTTACTGCGTGACGATTAAACCTCGGCGAATTTGATATCTGTGTTGGAAAAATGTGCTACAGCTACTGTGTTCGGTTATATGGCTCTGTATGAATACGCATGCTTGCCGTTTCATTAGAAGTGCAGTGAAAATAAGTGCTGTAGATAAAATAGGATTGAATTGGTAAAATCCTTTCAGCGTGGGAAACGATGGATAATAAAAACAATCTTTAATTTCAATAAGGTAGCAGGAAAGTAATAGTTTGTGTTCTTCCCTACGATAAAACTGAACCTTGTCGTGGCGTAGGGCTTTTTAACTAATCAGTAAATGAACAGCGGTCACATTTACTTCTGAATGTGGGTATATATCAAAATACTTTTGTGATTTCAAGCTGGCTGTCCTGAGCTCTGATGGCCGCCCGCGGGCTCTGTCGATGGGAAGGGATCGAGTCTTAAAGAGACGTTTAAGCCCAGAGCTTTACAGCACTTTGGTCTCGAGGATTGGAAGGCGGGCGAGTCTCTATATTTTGAAGCTTCTGTCGACTACCGCGAACGTCCAGCTTGTGCTGCGCTCAATTTACTTTGTATCGTGGGAATGCACTGTGAATGCTAAGGGGATGAAAGATTAAATTTGCCCTGATAAGTTGATAACCACTAATGCTCCGAAATTTGTCTTACCTATTGGTTCATTTGTGGTTGTTTGTGTTGGAAAACTGAAAGCGGGCGCGCGGTTGAAGACCGGTGTCAGGCGGGGCTGACGAATCCTCCACTTCTTCACTATACCACATATTGCAACTCGAGTGGTACAAAAAGTCCAAAGCACATTTACAAATTCGATCTATTATTTTTCTTCTCATCATCATCATTATCATCATCATCGTCATCATCATCATTATCATCATCATCATTATATTTAAAATATGACATTCCGGCCTTTGGCAGAGAGATCTTAGAGTCAGTTCGTGGAGTCCGCGCAGAGCCGAAACGCCTCCGCCTGCGGGTATAGGCGTGACGGCTATGCTTGGGGCTCAACCTGTGTTTTAGTGGGCGACAGTGCCTGTCTCGTCAGGTAGAACTGATGTTTGAGGTCTCCCTGACACTTTGTTGACATCACAAAAGGGCCCAGCGCAGAGTTTTATACGCTATTAAGCGACCAGTTGGATAACCCGAATACCATCTCCCAGTTGGCCTCGAGGTAAGACGCTGGTCTAATAAGCCAGTCGTCGTATGTTCGAATCTTGGCTGGGAGAGGCTGTTAGAGTCAATAGGATCGTAGCACTGACCCTGCACTGTCCTGTATTCTAACAGCTGGTTGCGAAGTCTGTTGTATAAAAAACAGAAGGTCAAATTTCGATAACGGAATTAGCACCCAGGCTTTGGCTTTTGGATAACCCGAAAAAAAGGAAAAAAAGGAAAGTAATAGTTTGTGTTCTTGATTTTGTTAAATTGTTTTCAAATGCACAATCTTTTGAGAATTGAACGTATGCAATGTTACTACTCTGATAAATGTTACATACAACGCATGTAGCATGTATATATGTTGCAGTATACATGAAGAATCGAATGATTACAAGCATGAATACATGCTACTATCACTACAAAGAGACTTACGTAGTCCTGCGTTACCTATATCTTGTACACAACCCCTCTGATTTTTTTAATTGTATGCAATGTAGAATCATTAACAGTTAATATGAAAACTCAAAGTCATATTGATTGCTTACTTCCGATTATTGCAAATTCTGACTTTAATGCCGAATGACCAGCTTATGCTCGAGGTAAAAATAATCTTCATCTCTAAACGATGTGTAGCCGAACCACACGGAAATGAAGATTAAATTACATACAATGCAACGGGGTTGCGGTTTGAAAATGGAATTGAAAAAATCCCACCAACAGCAACCAACGAACGGCAGGCAGTAATCCATACTTATCCGTCAAAGGGAAGGACACCAACTCTAAATGCATTTTACCAAATCAAACCGAAGTGGTTTGATCTTAAGAACAGCACCACAGCTAAATTGATTATTGCCCTCTCCCCCATATCTCGAGCACATTTGCGTTCACGTTTCGATTCGGTTCGACGCATCCTACACGGTCGAATACGCGCGCTCGTCCAGCAGAGGTCCGCTGGGAATGGCAGCATTACATTCGAAACATGCTCCTCTCCTCGCAATGGCAAACGTTTTTTTTTTCAAAAAATTTCATTCTGATATGTGAACGTCCCTTACTGGATCCTCAGGTGAAAAAACACACTCTGCATTTCTGTGTCTCGGAGGCGACTTTTAATCGCTCGGAGAATTTAATTTCGTGCTTTTCGATATGCTTCGGCTTAATAGGTTTTCATGCTGATTATTGCCAGAAACACGGATTAGATTATTCAATTCGTCAATAAAATTAAACGGGACGCGCAGGTTGATACCACACAAGCCAGCCAGGCAGGAAAGATGGTAGAAAACAGAAAAACGGAGAACGCATAAAAGGTTTGGAAATTAAGTCCAACATTAAAAAAAATTTATATTATTAATTTGCTTCAATTTGTTTGTATCAAGAAGGAATTTCCAGTCTCTCGGTCAAAGTAAGGTCGATGCTAGTAGTGTAGAGGAATACGTCGGTTAGTAAAAGTTACCATCGTTCTGGTTCGGCGATGTTTGAAATACTTATGTAGTTTGTCCAATGTCCGGTTAAATTCTTCAACGGTGTGCGCATGTTGAGATAGCTATTATGATTTAATCAAAAAATCAGCTGCGCACGTTGCCCATTCGCTGTGTTGTGCTCTGCTAAGCATGCTAATGAAGCGATTTGTCTCAAACTTAGATACAAAACCCTGATGCCATGGAACGCGCTTCGCAGGCGTCAGACGTTTTTTGTTTCTCTGTGCTTCACCAAATCCGCTTTTTGGGTTAATTGCACACTCAGCCGAATGATGCTAGACACTGCCTTATGATTATAGACTTCCGATATGTTCACAAATTTCCATCGCTGCACGTTGCACCCGAAGTCAACGATATTAAGCTACATTTACTGTATCACATTCTTCACACAAGCACACGCGGAAATGGAAAAAAAACTTGACAAAAAATCCCACCTTTGGAGGCACTAAACCCTAATTGCTCATTTCTGTTTTGTCTTCTTCTCATTTTCTACATTTAAACTAACCGATCCTGAATCTTTCGATTTCGTTTTCTACCGGCCAACAGCAGATTAAGCTGCATTAAAATCTCACTGCGGTCGCCGCCAGGTAGTTCCGGTCCGTAACCCTGCGGCGGCGGCAGTTGCTCTGTTCGAAACCTTTGACGAGGAGGTCACACACTGGTTTCCGAGTTTAGCTTTAGGATGAATTTGTTGGACTTTGGATCGACTACCTCTTCGCTGATTGTGAAATGTGGAACTTTGTTGATCGAAATCGTCAGCGACACATCGTTCTGGATCAGCTGGAACGTGGTTCCGTCGGAAATGGGGCGCGACAGAAGCTCGTCGCATATCAGGGCCCAGTTGTGATTCGTTCGTCGCTCTTTGTCGTTCTGCAGTACGGGTGCCTCTACGAGGTAAGGTTCTAGGAACGCTCTCGGAGACATGTCGTTTTTCAGGCAGTGGGCCAGATGTTTCAGTATAGATTCTATGGTGTGTCGAGGCTGTTGACGTGTGATACGGAGATATTTCTGCAAGGCACGGGCCATCGACGGGAAGATTGCCTGTGCTGCTTCTTGTGGATCCAGCGGAATGACCGGAGCCTGAGGTTGTGGTTGATCGGTTTGAAGGCGCTTGATATGTGTGAAAGCCTCTTCGGCGGCCGTCACCAGACGAGCCCTCCGCTTTTTAACACGGCGGTCATACTCGTGCTCTTCGTAGAAACGCTCGTTGTGGGAGGAATCACGCCGCCGGGCATGAGCTGCCAGAACCGCTCTTGATTGGCTCTGCTGCTGAGCCGGTGTGGCGCCGTCAACTTCATAATATTTGAACGAAGATAAAGCTTTTCGCTGCGATTTTGATACCGGTAATCGTTCCAAGTACGGATTGTAGATGGTAAATTCCGTGTAATAGCGCTGAAGGACCCACACCGCTGTTCGTTGGATACTGAGCTGACCTATGCTATAGTTGTGAGACTCTCCGTCAGGACTTCGTATCACCTTGATATGATAAATTGGTTGCAGGTGTCGTATTTCTAGCAGAATAACTGCCACGTAATGGATAAACAAAAGCGTATCGGTGAAGTTCGTAGCATATGAAACCAAAGTCTTGTAGTCCACAGCGGTCGATCCTGAGACAATGGCTTTGGTGCCTTCAGTCACTTGAACAATGTAGAACAGCCAATAGGCGAATGTCGATATTAACACCAGCAGCAACACCGTTGCTCGAAAGAAAAATATTCTAGGCATAATGGCGACTGGTTTTCTAACGAAAACAGCCCACAGCCCGATCGAGAGCAACAACATCCTAGCGGCCAGCGATACCATCAAACCTTTACACTCCGCGTTGCATGCCAGCAGCTGTAGACGATCGTTTTGCGTTAATTCCAGATTGTCAAAAGCGGATGGAAAAAATCCCAACTTTGGTAAAATTGCCATAACTAGTGGACTTAGAAATGCTACTGTACACAACAGTACGGACAATATCCTTTCCAGGTACCGCTGACAGGCGAATCCAATGCCCGTATCATCGGACATTTGCCAATAACTCACATCCTCCATGGAAATGCTCTGCTCCGATGTGTTACCGGTGATAGCCGTGGTGTTTTCGCCCCACGTTTCATCTTGCGGCAGAATTTGAACTTCTATTACCTCCTGACCGTCGCGACTGTCGTCGCCGATGTTAACACTAGTTTGAAACGGTGCCATATCTGGTCGTTTGTTCCTTAAATGATTATTCCTATGCGAATGCCTTGTGCGGTCTCTATGTGATCCCAGTGTGCTACTATTATTGCCACCGTTATGTCCTCTTGAACGCCTCGTAGTTTTGCTGCTCGGTTCCGACTTGATCGATTCGGTTTCCATTGTTTAAATCCGTTTAACCGTGCCGGTAAACGCAGTCATTTGAATATGGAAACCTAGCTAATTCAGCAAGTCTTACAAGAAGCACTTTTCTAATGGCCAATTACGAAATCGGTGTCAAACGTGGTGCCGTACAACATTGGCGTCAGAAGCGGAAATTCTCACGGACAATCCCGAACAAATTGATTCATTCCACTGCCACTGTTGCTGTGCCTTTCGAGTCACCGCCATAGGTGAAAACAAGCGAGCGAGCCAAACCTGCCCTTACAGTTACTTCTTATGAGACCACTTTTTTTCACTTGCTCTTTTCGCCATTCCTACCTACGATTGGCAAGTGCGCTTTCCCGTCCAGGAGCAGATGTACTCATCATCGATCGTTGTTTTATCAGAAACCAGAAACATATTTTAATCACATGTGATTGGCTGTGCCAAATTTCGTCACTTATGCAATGCTCACTGGAAAATTATCTACCGATAATTGCATGGTGAAAATTTTCCGCATTGCTTTTTCTTCGATTGTTCAACTTTGAGCTGAATACGCAACAACGGTGCACAGATTAGGTGGCCGCAAATATCGACGGTTTTACACAACACACTTCTCGAAGCAAATGTCGATTATTTCACGTTTCAGATTTACGTTAACGCTAAAATATTGACAAAAGTCTGTCCCTTATTACGAACGAAAACTATTTCCACCATCTTTGTTTTATACTTTCGGTTCAAAACGAACGGTGAATGAACGCAAACGCGGCAGCGGCAGCACACCCGTTCCCGCATACGTGCTACGATGACCGAAGGAAGAACGCGAATGAAAATGAAGTTGACGTATTCGTATTCATTGAATGGCGTACAATGCAAGCAAAGAAGGAATGAAACGAATGGACAAACATGCGAACGAAATAAGAGAATACATAGGGAAATACAAATAATATTAACAATGTGTGCGTGATACGGTTGGTAAGGTAAGTAGCAAGGTAAGTATACCAATGGCAATAAAGGCAAGGTGAGGTGAACAAAAGGCTCATTTCTTCATTCGCGAATCACTTGGCGAATCATCGTGAAGTTTTGATCGTTTTGATTGATTGATGTTCTGAGCCGTTCGATTGGGGCGATATAGGGGAAACCTCCCAGCTAGCATTTTTATATGATCATGAATAGAATTCTATTCAGTTTACTTTTGACGTAGGACTACGCCTTTGATTTCTATATTTTTCTAATTTTGACGTAGGACTACGTCTTACTTTAATAGGGTGGCACGTTGGAGAAGCAAAAATGACCGCGACACGACAAAGTGATAAATTTTGAACGCTTATAGCTCAGCCAATTCTGAATATATTTTTATGGTTTGCATACCATTCGAATCACAAAATATCAGCCTTTTGTATAGTTTTCATTAGAAGATTGTATTTTGTATGTAACTTCTGGAATTTTCACGTAAAGTTGAACAATTTTTCCAAATTCCCTACAGTATTCGTTCAATCGTCGCCATAGTTACCATACGAAATTGTTATTAATAACATACAAACAATTTAAGTGAGAAGTGAGCGATTTTGTGCATCTGATTCTACAATGTCTCAATTGCTTCAAGAAAAATATATGCGTAAATACCACAAGCGAGTTCGTGAGCAGGCATAAACTGGATCAGCAAGAGGCCAGCGTTGACGGTGGCAGAGCACTGTAAATTCTTCCATTTGAGAAGAAAAGGAAATCGTAGTGATTTAATGTATTCTGAATTGGGCAATACATCGTTGGATGGTGCATCGCATGAAATAGCTGGTCCCTCCAACGTTGAAGTGTTGCGTGAGGCGACCGCTCCGGCAACACGCATCACCCTCGGAGATTTGAACTCGAGTACTCCTTTCGGCAACCTAGATGCATACCACTGTTCCATTGCTGAAATATGCGATCTGCATCGATTTTACTCGATGTGTTAATTTCCCATTTACAACAGCCTCGAAACGAACTTACACTCATGAACAACTGACTGGCAAAATTCTGGTCACTTGTGGCGTCCGAGATGGCGCAATGTATTAGGATATATAGGCTTCCCGACAAACAGTTTTTTGAATAGTACCTCATTAAACCATTGTATAGCCAGTTACCAGGTAACAACCGCTTGATAAGCTGTTATTCAACGAAAATCTTTGTTGAGTTGCAACGCGGAACGCTCGGGTTCAAACCCAGCAGCAGTATGTAATAGTTTAAGAGTTTCTTTATGTAGTCTATTTTAATCGCATGAAACGAATTTACAAAAGTTAGGAGTAAGTAGAAGCCTAGAGCGGTTGGCCACTCAGCACATTATGCCGCGGCACATTTTGGCATACGTCCATACAAAAACAAACCTGAGATTTTCGAAAAAATGGATTGCAACATAGATTTGGTAAGTGAGTGATATAAAATAATTTCTTCTTAATAATAACACGTTGCTGCGTCTGCGTATCTTCTAGAACTTTTTTTGGATCACCTTAGAGGAGGCGTATGGGGCCATTAATAGCCATAATAAGAATATCCTGCGCATCCAAAATCTATGCAGTCAGTCGCTTGGAAGACTGACCAGAGAAAATATTTGGATCATCGAGGAGGATATGCGCGGTATGGCCGAGTTCCTTAGAGAAGAAGCAGCAGCGGGCGGAACACCACTTCAAGATATATATAGAAAAAAATTTGCAAAGCATCCTGAAAGTTTTAAATTCCTAGAAGGCATTTACCGTCTTGGAATCAACCATTTTTTGAAAAGAACGAAAAAATATCAACGAATGCTAGAGATACGGATCTCCAAGCTCGGAGATTGCAAACTAAAATACACATGTATTTTTCCTCGCTGTGAGTATTCAGTTCTATTTAGTTTACTGTTTTAAAGCTAATACCTGCTTAATTAACTTTATTTATAGAAAATATTAGGACAACTGTTTTGAAAATTTTTTGAATCAACTGTTAGACATTCAGGCGACAAAATCCAGGCTTATGTAACGTGTTCTCTTTGTGATGAGAGCAAGAGTAGGCAATCAAAAATATCACTTAGCATGGATGCAACAGGAAGCTGGCATATATTTGCATTCAAGCGACACTGTGAAACATTTCACATCCATCTGCCGCGTGCATCGAAAGGGAAACGTCATGCAACAACAGCTAATGTTACTGATAAAGACAGTCCAGTGAAACGATTTGTCCCGGAATCATCGGCTAGTGCCACAACTGCTATATTAGATGCTGCCAGATGTTGAACTAGATCCGTTGTATTTTGTTAACATCGAGAAAGACGTTGAGTGAAGCACTTAGCACACGTTGTCTGATACAGAATCAGATCCGCAGCCTGGTTTTGAACAAGATCTGCAGCCTTTTGTTACCGATGGAACCGCAAAGATGGAATAGCGAAACGCTCAGATATACGTTGCCCGATACAGAAGCAGGTCCACAGCCAGTTGGACAAGAGGAGACCGACGGTGACATAATCGAATATTTGGATGAATCATTCGATGGAACTATGTATAAATCACGAGGTACGTTTAAATTGCCAAGTCGAATTACAGGGAGTGGTTCTTTATTCATATTACGTGAAATGAAGACAATGTTCTGTCTTTCGTAATTCATTACCTTATACATTTTTAAAAGCTGATCATTTCTAATTACACTTGATTAACCCACATATTTTTTCAATGTTTTAGGTGTATCACAAACAGAACAAGACCACGAGTACAACGCCAAAGAAAGGAATATCATCTTCGATTTGAAAACTGGATACAACTCAGTTCCTTTTTGACTGCCATCTAGTGGTAACAGGAACGCTTTTTACACGGAAAAAATTATACCACTTTCAATAGACCTGTCAAATATTCTGGTATAAATTAACGATGTGCGAGATAACAGGTTCACCCTTGTAAAGCGGCTTGTGTTTTGTGTGAAATTTTTTTTGCAGATGTTTATAAATTTTTTTCACACAACTACTTCAATCCTACCAGAAGCATAATGAATATACCTTGTATTCGCACTTAAAATCGATCCGATACAAATCGTTATGAGCGACGGTCCCTCGCATAATTTTAAACTGTGAAAATAACGTACATAAATGTTACATTTAAAGCGACAGTAGTACGCAATGATTTGTTAATGAGTCAAAGTATCAAATTGCGGTGAGCAAAGTTACCATAAGCATGAAAATATTTTCAAACACACATATTTCTACATGTTGGAACCAATTAAGTCAGTCCGGTATCACCAATACACTCTCACATATGATTTGACAATAGCCCCATACTGATGGGCCCATCGATGCTGGCCCCGAAACAATGGCAGCTCCATAGAATTTCTATGAAATGATTTCCCGCCCAGTGCTTTTGACGTCTAGATTTCAACCACAGAAAAATGGCTATGTACCGGGGGTCAAATTATGTCCATTTAATAGGCTAAGGCGAACCAGCCGCGGAGCGTTACAGCCGTTAAAGCGGTCCGTCTTAGCGTTCTTATCAGAGAATTGTACTTCGAACAAAGAGGCTCTATCCAGCTTTTTACGAGCCATAATGACGGACATGTTCGTAATATTTAAACAGCATTTTTGACATTTCCCTAATACATCGTAGGTTTTCTTTCCGTACATTCCTTTAGTTTTACCGTGAATGCGCGGAAAGAAAACGTGCGATGTATTAGGGAAATGTCACAAATGTTGGTCAAATATTACGAACACGTCCGCCATTATGACTCGTAAAAAGCTGGATTTGTGTCAAATTTCATACACGTGTGCGTTAATATAGATGCTGATTGATCTAGATCAGTGATGGCCAAACTGCGGCCCGCGGGCCGCATGTGGCCCTTCAAAATGATCTATGCGGCCCGCGAACTGATCTGAAAGATGGTGAACTTATGAGAAATTTTTTTGATGGCATAGGAGTCCCTGAGTTTAGTCGTAATGCCTCGTGCGTGTTATGAATCTGAATGCTTTCCGGTTTAAATCTTGTGGCGATTCCTACAAAATGTTTTTTGCTGTCGCATATTTTACATTTTGTTATGCACAAGAATGGTCAGAGATTATTGCGGCCCGCGGCATTCATGGGCGATCTGATTTGGCCCGCACCGTGCCTATGCCTGGGCACCACATGAAGTGATAAACCAAAAACGATCGGTGCCAAAAATGAAACGAACTGATCTATTGAACTTAGAGAAAAAACAAGCAGGTTCCATTTTGCTAAACGTCTAAGTTGTGCAATTTTGACAGGTAGCAGGTAGAGGAACAACCTGTATTCGAAAGTCCTTCCACTAAAATCATTTTATCTATTAACGGCTTCCAAGTTCCAAATCAGCTTCGTTCTAAAGAACTGAAATCTTAATTTCAGTTTCAATTACTGATATGTGCCAAGCCGATATTTTATTTTAGATTTCAAAACAGTAAAATCTTTATTATACTGCATCACTTTTCTACTCCGATTATAACTTTTCAATAATATCTTCTTTAAGTTGTCATTAACAACAATCCTTATTAACCAGGTAGAACTGTAGAGCTAACGGTCAATTCAAAGCATAGAAAAATATTATACCACTTTGTACCACAGTCAAAGTGGCATAAATGTGCACGGTCTGAGAAACTTACTCGAAGTAAGAAAAAATCGTTGCTGATTTTTGCATTCCTTTTGTGGTCAGTTTTTGAATTCGCTTTTACTTGAAGTTGATCTTCCGTTCTGTGTATATATCCTTCTCGGGTGTCTGTGGTATGCTTTGCAACATGCCGTTTTAAAGTCTTTGAACTGGGAAGTACCATGTTTGCTCTTCTGAATTGAGAATTGCTGTTTCCAGCAGTCATCAATTCATATACAGCCACATCAAATTCGGACCCTGTATACCGCATTCCATTTGGCTTACATAATTGTGATCTTGCATTGAGTGTAACGTGAAGATTTAGAAGAGAACTAGAATTTCTGTTGTCGGCCACTTTATTTAGTATGTTGAGACGTTCGACCGGCTGGTCCCTACAACTTAGGTTTCCGCAATATTTACAGATTCTGTAAAATAAATATATAGAGTAACGTTTATGTTTTGACCAGAGCATTTCCGGTATATATTATTGACAACTTCCTTTTGATTTTGCCATAAGTGGCTAAAAATGGGCTGTATGAATAAAACAGTTAACTTAGCTTCCTCCATAAGATTTACCCGGGGAAAGCAAAGCACTGTTTTTTTTTTCATACGGGCTAATATATACCGCTAACGCTCTGACCAAAATATATACGCTTCCCTATTTCATTAGAAAGCACTACAAAATATTTATTATGCCGCATTGTTTTCTTGCCATTGGATATTATTTACCTTGTGGACTATATGTTTTTTCTTCAGCAGCGACGATTTCAGCTTCAAAAGCGTTGTCACAGAACGGAAGATCAACTTCAAGTAAAAGCGAATTCAAAAACTGACCACAAAAGGAATGCAAAAATCAGCAACGATTTTTTCTTACTTCGAGTAAGTTTCTCAGACCGTGCACATTTATGCCACTTTGACTGTGGTACAAAGTGGTATAATATTTTTCTATGCTTTGAATTGACCGTTAGCTCTACAGTTCTACCTGGTTAATAAGGATTGTTGTTAATGACAACTTAAAGAAGATATTATTGAAAAGTTATAATCGGAGTAGAAAAGTGATGCAGTATAATAAAGATTTTACTGTTTTGAAATCTAAAATAAAATATCGGCTTGGCACATATCAGTAATTGAAACTGAAATTAAGATTTCAGTTCTTTAGAACGAAGCTGATTTGGAACTTGGAAGCCGTTAATAGATAAAATGATTTTAGTGGAAGGACTTTCGAATACAGGTTGTTCCTCTACCTGCTACCTGTCAAAATTGCACAACTTAGACGTTTAGCAAAATGGAACCTGCTTGTTTTTTCTCTAAGTTCAATAGATCAGTTCGTTTCATTTTTGGCACCGATCGTTTTTGGTTTATCACTTCATGTGGTGCCCAGGCATAGGCACGGTGCGGGCCAAATCAGATCGCCCATGAATGCCGCGGGCCGCAATAATCTCTGACCATTCTTGTGCATAACAAAATGTAAAATATGCGACAGCAAAAAACATTTTGTAGGAATCGCCACAAGATTTAAACCGGAAAGCATTCAGATTCATAACACGCACGAGGCATTACGACTAAACTCAGGGACTCCTATGCCATCAAAAAAATTTCTCATAAGTTCACCATCTTTCAGATCAGTTCGCGGGCCGCATAGATCATTTTGAAGGGCCACATGCGGCCCGCGGGCCGCAGTTTGGCCATCACTGATCTAGATCAATCAGCATCTATATTAACGCACACGTGTATGAAATTTGACACAAATCCAGCTTTTTACGAGTCATAATGGCGGACGTGTTCGTAATATTTGACCAACATTTGTGACATTTCCCTAATACATCGCACGTTTTCTTTCCGCGCATTCACGGTAAAACTAAAGGAATGTACGGAAAGAAAACCTACGATGTATTAGGGAAATGTCAAAAATGCTGTTTAAATATTACGAACATGTCCGTCATTATGGCTCGTAAAAAGCTGGATAGAGCCTCTTTGTTCGAAGTACAATTCTCTGATAAGAACGCTAAGACGGACCGCTTTAACGGCTGTAACGCTCCGCGGCTGGTTCGCCTTAGCCTATTAAATGGACATAATTTGACCCCCGGTACATAGCCATTTTTCTGTGGTTGAAATCTAGACGTCAAAAGCACTGGGCGGGAAATCATTTCATAGAAATTCTATGGAGCTGCCATTGTTTCGGGGCCAGCATCGATGGGCCCATCAGTATGGGGCTATTGTCAAATCATATGTGAGAGTGTATTGGTGATACCGGACTGACTTAATTGGTTCCAACATGTAGAAATATGTGTGTTTGAAAATATTTTCATGCTTATGGTAACTTTGCTCACCGCAATTTGATACTTTGACTCATTAACAAATCATTGCGTACTACTGTCGCTTTAAATGTAACATTTATGTACGTTATTTTCACAGTTTAAAATTATGCGAGGGACCGTCGCTCATAACGATTTGTATCGGATCGATTTTAAGTGCGAATACAAGGTATATTCATTATGCTTCTGGTAGGATTGAAGTAGTTGTGTGAAAAAAATTTATAAACATCTGCAAAAAAAATTTCACACAAAACACAAGCCGCTTTACAAGGGTGAACCTGTTATCTCGCACATCGTTAATTTATACCAGAATATTTGACAGGTCTATTGAAAGTGGTATAATTTTTTCCGTGTAAAAAGCGTTCCTGTTACCACTAGATGGCAGTCAAAAAGGAACTGAGTTGTATCCAGTTTTCAAATCGAAGATGATATTCCTTTCTTTGATATATATATATTTACTAATAATGCGTAAGACCTATTCAGCATTTAATGATCCACACATGTCGCCTGCTAATTTCTTCCTACAGGACTGCTTTGTTATTTGTCCGTGCATGGCGACAAATTTGTTTAAAGAATCAGAAAACATTAAAACAGTGCCCTACATCTAACGTGTCCCTGAACGCGCATGGCTTGATAAAATTCGTTGTCAGTTGCCGGTAAGCGGAAAACAGTGGGCCAGTTTATTACAACTCGTTTGTCGAGTCAGCCTTGTGAAACAGCCTTTCGTGAACTTCGTTACATGACAACTATTACAAAATCTCCAAATGAAATTACTAATCATCCATCGTAGAAAAACAGAACTGATTTTCCCGTGCCCGCAGAAACAATAGCTAAAAGCACAAAATATGCCGTCACATGACCTACCTAGTGATACTCAGATCCGCCAAGCGATTGAAAAAGCTGAAAATGAGTTCGATTTCGGGGAAAGCATAGTTGTCAACTCTAAAACAGAGTCTGAATTTGAATTCGTCTCGTATAGTAAAGGTCTAAATTGTTCGGATTGCAAAGGTAAATCTAAATACTGCTACATATCTCATAAATCTAATTTCAATATTCCCAATTCTAAAATTTAGACAGCAATCTTGATAATTACGAGATCAATAAAGTCGCTACTACAAACAATAATCCTGAAGATGAGACGCGCTCGTCGATCGAAAATGTACCGGAGGAACGAATTATTGAAGATGCTGAGATTTTTAATAAAGGTGGGGGAGAAATCGTTCTACGCCAATGTGCCTCTGGTAATCAACATTGGAACGTTTTTTATGTACCTAGAGAGTATAAATGAAAAGCATATCAACATAAAAAAAATCAACTATGCTCTGGATGCTGACATCGGGTCGATTTAGGAGATCTAATGACCGGCTAAGGTTACCCAAACAGAATCGGTCAGTAACTGCAAAAAGGAGAAGAAAGCAATTGGAGACTGGATAGCGGTGTATGGCGATGTAATCTGCCATGTTACTAACTTTCAATATAAGACCGGTAGACGTAGACAAACTTCGTAGTCTTGCGTAAAAAATCATCAAATTCTTTACCTTTTTGCCAGGAAAATCTAAAAATTGTCCGCTGACCACGGTTCCTATAGAACGCCCAACGAATGTGCAACGATCGATGTAAACATCTTGCATTGTTGTCAGATCAACCAGATGAAAATTAATTTACCAAATAATGTAATTCGGTACAGCGCCGGCATAGTTCGGCACGCTGTTGGTACAGTTCAGTTGCTTTCAAGTCGATTGATATAAAACGATTAATATAACCTTGAATATCTATACCTATAAAGAAGGATTTCTGTCTGTCTGTCTGTCCGTATGTTCCTTATACAATCGAAAACTACTGAACCAATCGGCATGAAAATATGCATGTAGAGGTTTTTTGGGGCCAGAAAAGGTTTTAGTGATGGTTAGAAACCCCTCCCCCCACTAAGAGGGGGGGCTCCCATACAAATGAAACACAAATTTCTGCATAACTCGACAACTAATCAAGCAAATAGAACAAAATTTGGCATGTGGGTGTTTTCGGTGACAAGAATTTATTCTATGGTAAATTAAGACCCCTCCCCTCTTTATATGGGGAATTATAACTCCTCTCCTCTTTAAAAAGGGGGGAGGGGGCTTCCATACAAATTTCCTCATAACTCGAGAACTAATCAAGCAAATGGAACCAAATTTGGCATGTGGGTGTTTTTGGAGACAAAAATTTTTTCTATGATGAATTGGGACCCCTCCCCGTTTTAGGAGGGGGGGATCCTATACACATGAAATACAAATTTCCTCATAACTGAAGAACTAATCAAGCAAATGGAACAAAATTTGGCATGTGAAAGTTTTCGAGGGCAAGAATATTTTCTATGGCAAATAAGGACCTCTCCCCACTTTAAGAGGGGGGCTCCTATACAAACGAAATACAAATTTCCTCATAACTCGAGAACTAATCAAGCAAATGGAACAAAATTTGGCACGTGGGTGATTTTGGAGACAACAATTTTTTCTATGATGAACTGGGACCCCTCCTCACTTTAGGAGGGGGGGCTCCTATACAAATGAAATACACTCAAATCTCGTTTTACGTCCACTATTGGGGGGACGTAAATCAAATCGGTCGTAAAAAAAGTGGACGTTAATTCAAATTTCGGACGTAAAACGAGAGGACGTTAATTGAAATTTTGGACGTTAAACGAGAGGACGTTAATTCAAGTTTTGGACGTAAAAAAAGTGGACGAATTGACATAATTGGTTCCAACATGGAATAACTCGTGATCCTGACCGTATAGCACGTTGGTGTCTTCGACAAAGTTGTTTAGCAGATCAAGGGCTTTTCGTCGGATTGTATGGATTATAGAATTGTCTCACTACATGGCGCTAGTGTATATGTAGTACTCTTATGCAGGCCATATCTTGCGCTGCTGACTATCTAGAATGTTGCGGTCTTCGGGAAGTTTACTCAAATGACTGACACCTTCAAGATGGTATGGAAAATAATGCAGAATTCGCTCATTACGTGGCGCTAGCGTATATGTAGCATTCTTATACAAGCTGTATCTTGCGCTGCTGACTGTTTAGAAAGTTGCGGTCTTCGGGAAGGTTACTCAAATGACTGCCACCTTCAAGATAGTATGGAAAATAGCGCAGAATTGACTCACTACGTGGCGCTAGCGTATATGTAGCATTTTTATACAAGCTCTATCTGGCGCTGCTGACTATCTAGAAAGTTGCGGTCTCCGGGAACGTTACTCAAATGACTGCCGCCTTCAAGTTGGTATGGAAAATAGCGCAGAATTGACTTACTACGTAGCGCTAGCGTATATGTAGCATTCTTATACAAGCTCTATCTGGCGCTGCTGACTATCTAGAATCTTGCGGTCTTCGGGAAGGTTACTCAAATGACTGCCGCCTTCAAAATGGTATGGAAAATATCGCAGAATTGACTCACTACGTGGCGCTAGCGTATATGTAACATTCTTATACAAGCTCTATCTGGCGTTGCTGATTATTTAGAAAGTTACGGTCTTCGGGAAGGTTTCTCGAATGACTGCCGCCTTCAATATGGTATGGAAAATAGCGCAGAATTGACTTACTACGTAGCGCTAGCGTATATGTAGCATTCTTATACAAGCTATACCTTGCTCTGCTGGCTATCTAGAAAGTTACGGTCTTCAGGAAGTTTCGGAAAAATTTCTGTTTTATTTGTATGAGAGTCCTTATCCTCGTACCACAGGGGTAAGGGGTCTCAAAGCATCGTAAAATAAATTCATGTCTCCAAAAACACCCACAAGCCAAATTTGTTTCCATTTGCTTGATAAGTTCTCGAGTTATGAGGATACTTATATTTCATTTGTATGGGAGCTCGATAACTCGAGAGCTAATCAAGCAAATGAAACCAAATTTGGCATGTGAAAGTTTTCGAGGGCAAGAATATTTTCTATGGTGAATTAGGACCCCTCCCAACCTTAAGAGGGGGGGCTCCTATACAAACGAAATACTAATTTCCTCATAACTCGAGAACTAATCAAGCAAATGGAACCAAATTTGGCACGTGGGTGTTTTTGGAGACAAAATTTTTTTCTATGATGAATTGGGACCCCTACTCAGTTTAGGAGGGGGGGCTCCTATACAAATGAAACTCAAATTTCCTCATAACTCGAGAACTAATCAAGCAAATAGAACCAAATTTGGCATGTGGAGGTTTCTGGAGGCAAAAATATTTTCTATGGTGAATTAGGACCCCTCCCAACTTTAAGAGGGGGTGCGTCTACACAAATGAAATACAAATTTCCTCATAATTCGAGAACTAATCAAGCAAATGGAACCATATTTGGCATGTGGGTGTTTTTGGAGGCAACCATTTTTTCTATGATGAATTAGGACCCATTACCTTTTTAAGAGGGGGGGCTCTCATACAAACGAAATACAAATTTCCTCATAACTCTAGAACTAATCAAGCAAATGGAACCAAATTTATAATTTGGGTGTTTTTGTAGGCAAGAATATTTTCTATGGTATATTTTCTATGGATTTCCCCAATTTAAGAGGGGGGGGGGCTCCTATACAAATGAAATGCAAATTTCCTCTTATCTCGAGAACTAATCAATCAAATGGAACCAAATTTGGCATGTGGGAGTTTTAGATGGCAGAAATTTTTTCTATGGTGAATTACTACCCCTTCCCCTTTTAAGAGGGGAGCTCCCATACAAATGAAATTCAAATTTCCTTATAACTTGAGAACTAATCAAGCAAATGGAACCAAATTTGGCATGTGGGAGATTTTGGAGTCTTGAATTTATTTTACGATAGTTAGAGACCTCTCACCCCTGTGGTAGGGGGATGGACTCTCATACAAATAAAACAGAAATTTTTGCGAAACTCAAGAACTAATCGAACTCGAGAAATTCGAGACTCTTCCATAAAACATTAGTCAATACAAGACCACAAAAACTATCTATAGTAACACTAGATCAGCGGTTCCCAACCTTTTTTTGTCCGCGAACCCCCTGACGATATTTCACAAAAAAAATGAACCCCTGCAAAAAAATCAATTCATATGACTATGTGTAACATTTTATTGAAGAACATTGACCAAAATAGGTCATCAGAAATGAGAAATCCCTTCTTTGTAAACCATAAACAAATGTCATCGTCATTGTCCGGGTAGAGCCGAGGTGGCTCGTGATATTTGAAACAATCGTCTTCATTCGACTCGATTCTGGGTTACCAATTTCATATGAGTCTCACTCTGGTTCTGGTGACCATCCAGAGGTCGCCTAGTCTCGCCGTCGCAAGTTGCTTTCGATTTGGTCAAGCCATCTTGCACGTTGGGTCCCTCTGTTGCTGGTGCCGGTGGGGTTGTTAAAGAGAACTTTTTTCATTCCTGGCTATAACAACAAAGTCATCTGCGAAGTCTAGGAGTGGACTACCTTTGCTAAAAATCGTGCCTCTCGTTTCGATGCCCGCTCTTCGGACTATCAAGAGTGATGTTGAAAAGCACACAGGATAGGCCGTCACAGGGACTCGAGAGTGCCCCCGAGATGTGCATGAAACACATTTACTCAAAATGTAAACAACTGCTTACATTTGATACAACTCTTACATCTCGTACAAATTCTTCATCGAGTGAGCTGTCACAAGAGAACTCAATCAATTTCGTTCACTTGTCTTTTCAAGGTATGCCCGATCTACTTTAATCTATGCTCCCGCATTCCTGTTTGTATTTGGCGCTAGTGACATCAGTGATGGAGGCTTTGATTTGAGCGCCAAACATTTCGAAGACTTACAAAGGCACCACTGGTCCATGTGTGTATAGTCTTGGTAAACTTCCCTCCCTCAACTGGTTGTTCAGCTACTGCGAAATTGGAGGGATTATTAGTGTCGGTTTAGCAACGTTGACATGCTGCCTTGGAGCTATCGGAGCAGTCAAGCTGGTTCTTTATATCAGATCGCAGTTGGAACAGTATGTCGTCGTCGTCATTGTTGCATTGTCAAAGGGTTTCTGGGTAATCTACAATTCGACATACTATTAATGGTTACAACTAAAAATGTGCCCCAGGTGCTTTCAAGATTTACATTTTGATATCAATAAATAGGCCATGGAAATCCTGGAATCCTTGGATTTTCTCCAACATAATACGGAGCGTCGTGATATGATTCACCCATGATCGGTCAGCACGGAATCTAACTAGCTGCCACCAGAGAGTAGCGTAAATTTTCTTCTGAGTCCAATTAAGACCTTGCACATTATTTTGAAAGTGGTACAAAGTAACATACTGCTAAAATGTCCTGCTTACACTCTGAGCAGCTGGTACACATTTGTTCCGATAATACCATCATGCTTTGCTGGACTTCATACTTATTATTGCTGCTTCAATTTTAACTAACGATGACGCCTCAGAGTTTACGCGAATTTTTCTCCAGTTCCAAATTGTTGACGGGCTGTTATTTTAGCCACTCTCAATGCTGACTTTCGCATATCTCCGCTAATCGATTATCCCCAATGTTTTATCTGAAATTCTGCTGGTGAATTCAACAATGACTCCAAACTGATTGGTATCTAACTTGCACTGGTTTGGCATCACTCATCTCACACATCCAATCGAATCGTCCGCCATTACTGCCAAATTTTTCGCGAACCCCCTAAAACTTTTGGCGAACCCCTGGGGGTTCGCGAACCCCCTTTTGGGAACCGCTGCACTAGATCATTCAGGACGAGACGGTCGCGAGTGTTGCCGGTGACCCGCCGTCGGAAGCGCCGTCTACTGGGGGGCTTGCAAAACTCGAGATTGTGACAAAGATCATCCGAGATTCATGATTATGTACAACACAGGTTAATTTGTGGCAATACGAAGTTTGTCGGGTCAGCTAGTAACATATAATTGTGCCGAGTGGCCGACCCCTTGGTACAAACTCAAATTTTGGGTAAAAAATTCAGCCAATTTTGCCTACTTGCTATACCGATAATCGAAATATTCTATTTAACAAATAACGCACTTCCTACTACCAATTTTGTTGAAAAACTGCTCAAAATCTGAGTTTGTACACTTTAAGAGCATTTTGAGTAGTTTTAACCAAGTTTTAGCTAAATCCAACCAATTTACGGCTAAACTCATTTAACAGTGCAAAGTGCAATAAGGTTTTGCACGGGCGAGCATAACCTCACTTCTTTGACGTCTCTCAGTGGTTTGTTTACATGGACTTAGAAAGTGGGTTAACATGTTGAAAGTGAACCTTAACGGCCTTAACGGCAAGCCAAAAAAGCACAAAAACTGCCATTCCGAGTAGTTTCGAGGGCGACACTGCTGCACAATTCACTTTTAAAACGTTTAACTTCAATTTATGCATATCGTGTTTACCTAACAAATAGTAAACAAACCACGAGTGGATGTCAAATAGGTGAATTTCGTTCATTCCGGTTCATTCGTGACGTCACCTTGCAAAACCTTATTCCGTAAATGCGAGTAGCGTACCTGCAGCAGCTGTCGATATACGTTGGCTTAAGGTTGACATGGAAATCGATTCAGAATCGAGAATCGATTTAAGATTGCCGAATTCTGCTTATATGCTTGTCTGCTTGCAATCAAAAATCAAAACCAAGTGTGCATTGGAATTTTCGATGTTACAGAGTGCAGTCGTGCCGTGTCGTGCTGAAGAAATAATTATTCGTTGTTTATTGTGTGATCAAAATAGCTGTTGTTTCGAGTAATACTTGAAGCAGAAAAATGGATCAATCTGCTAAACCCGATACTCTTGGCGAGGATTTCGAACCTCGAGATTATCAACGGGAAATGAAAAAAGTTTGCATGCAGAAGAATACGTTGATATATTTGCCAACCGGAGCCGGCAAAACACACATCGCATTGATGGTCATCAAAGCGATGGCCGGTGATTTGACCAAGTAAGTACGTGGCCTGTTCTGTTTGGTTGAAAACTTGCCGGCAAAAATATCGGCTGGATTAGTATAGAGTTCAATCCCGTTAGCGGTCGAATCTGATAGTTTTTTACTGGTTGTGATGTATTTTTCACCTTAATAAACCCAATTGCGGAACCAATTGCATAATAATATTTAAGTACCGGAGTTTGTACCCAAATTTTTATCCACAAAAAGATTTTTGCGTTCTTCTGTATTTACAAGAAATGCAACGATATTGCATCATTGTCTTTGGTTGCTACGTTTATTGGATGCAACATGCAACCATAGAATTGCTGTGACCAGAAAGTGCAGCTCAAGTGCAAACAAAGATGATGATTCATACGATAACGGACCCATAGGAACGAAACGATTGTGTTTATGTTTCGATAGCACGTTCGATACTGTTCTGGAAGGAAAATCGTGGATAAGGATGGGAGAAGCGAATGGGAAAAGAGGCTGGACTAAATTCTGTTAGGCTTAGCATTTTCTACTGATTGTTACATCTTGAATGAACGTGATGAAATTGAAGTTTTTCAATTCTCTTTGAAAATGAAGTCTATTTCTTTTGAGTGCTGCCTTGAATTTGAATTTTAACAATTTAATAAATTATTAGCTGTGATAAAAATCTTTTTTTATATTGCAGAAATGTTTTTATGCATACCTCATGCAATAATTTCATCATGCCGTTTATATACGAACCACAAACAACCATAGCTTTTTAAATTTAATTTTGGAAAACTTGTTTTTACATGGTTTGCCACTCGTTCGATCCAAGCGTGATCCGAGAATTTTTTAAATTACTATGTCCATCGATTGCGATTTTTGATCTTTAATTTTTGCAATCACATTTTTTCTGGACAAGTAATATCACTGATAATCCGATAATTCTCGCTCAAATAGTCAGATATGTGAACGTCGCATATACCTACTAGCTACAAAACTTGGCTAAATCAGTAGTCGCTTCCGATGGTGGGTCGCCGGTAATCCTCGCGGCCTGCGGTAGTCTTGCCCTGAGTCATCTAGTGTTACTATAGGTAGTTTTTGGTGTTATTGTTATTGAACAGTAGTTTATGGTAGAGTAAAATTTCTCAAGCTCGAATAGTTTTCGAGTTATACAAAAAATTACGTTGTATTTGTGTGAGAGCCCTTCATTCTAGAGGGGAGGGAAATCTCAAACCACTATAAAAAACTAGAAGCTATACAGCCCTAAGGGTTGTACGAAAGGGTGACATAGGACCATATCAGATCATCAGAGCAAAGACTAACGTATTTCTGGCATATGTATGTTTACAAGAATCTGTGAGTGGCATTGTTTAAGTGAATGTTTAAAAGAGAAGAGCGAAATATTCAGATTCAATTCTTCATTTAATGCAATGGTGGTTTTGAAAATACGTGGACGAGGGTTCATAAGTACAAAGCCTGTAACCTTTGAGACAGAGATTTCTTTTAAAAATCACTTGTGTTCATCATAAAGGTTGAAATGGTAATGAATGACCAATTTCTGTTTTATTTGTTTGAAAGTCCTTATCCTCCTACCACAGCGGTGAGGGGTCTCAAAGCATCATAAATAAATTCAAAATAAATTCATGCCTCCAAAAAACCCCACCTGTCAAATACGGTTCCATTTCCTTGATTTGTACTCGAGTTATGATGAAATTTGTATATTATTTGTATGGGAGCCCCCCCTCCAAAAGAGGGAAGGGGTCTCAATTTACCATAGAAAAAATTCTTGCCTTCTGAAAGCCCTACATTCCAAATATGGATCCATTTGCTTGTTTAGTTCTAGAGTTATGAGGAAATTTGTATTTCATTTGTATGGGAGCCCCCTTCTTAGAAGGGGAAGAGGTCTCAGTATACCGTAGAAAAAAATCCTGCCTTCTGAAACCCCCACATGCCAAATTTGTTTCCATTTGCTTGATTATTTCTCGAATATTGAGGACATTTGTGTTTTATTTCTACAGGAGCCCCATCCCCCTCTTATGCGCTCCTTAAAATTGCTCTCCAAACCCTCCCCCACCCCATGAAATTGTTGGTCATTTTATCTATCCAACGACATATAGATTGTTCAGTTTCGTTTAGTAGTTTAGTAGTTATTAGCATTTGAAATCTTTCATCAAACGTTACACTTCTATTTTCGTTTTCACAAAGTGCTACCCAGTCCCAATATAGTGAACAAAGACGTAGTACTACGTCAAAAATTCTGCCTCCAAAAACCCTCACATGCCATTTTTTGCTCCGTTTGCTTGATTAGTTCTTGAGTTTTGAGGGAATTTGTGTTTCATTTGTATGGATGGGAACCCCCCCCCCCCCTCTTGGAGGTTGGAGGGGCCTCAGTCCGCAATAGAATTAATTTATGTCTAAAACCCCTCACATCTCAAATTTGGTTCCACTAGCTTGATTAGTTTTCGAGTTATGTAGAAATTGGTGTTTTATTTGTATGGGAGCCCTCGTTTCAGCGATGGGAGAAGCCTCAAACCATCTTAAGAACCTTCCCAGCTCCTAAACCCCCCAAATTTTTGCGCCGTGTGGTTCAGTAGTTTTCGAGTCTATAAGAAACATACAAAAAGACAGACAGAAATTCATTTTTATTGATTAACCATTAACCTGACTACACAGAAGCGGCACGAGGCGATACTGTAGTTCCAGACGACGATCCGTTATCGACAGAGATGCCATATTTTCTAAAAAAAATGTGCAACTGCTCGAAAACCGAAAAAATCGAGCAGTTTTCCGGCTACTCGAATTTTCTGGTTTAAAAATAATCTGCGAAAATCTGCACACTTTTTTAGGAAGTCTGTGAAAGTTTAAAGAGCTTCGAACAAAAATCTGCACCAAAACAATAAAAGTCAGAAAAACTGCAAATATCTGCAAATTTATAATGATCTGCAAGACCGTTCCAAAAATCTGCAATTTGCAGACAAATCTGCAAGTCTGGTATCCCTGGTTATCGATGCTGTGCAGAGCTGCCATAAATACAGATATTTGTGCATGCATAAATTTGGGACCCTGCCGTTTTATCCGGAGTATTTTATTTTCTCGATCTAATCTTTTAAATACCATAAATAGTTTATGGAGTACTTTAAAATTCAGGAACATTAGTAGAGCCAGAAATCACAGCAACTGAAATAATTGATGGGTCCCCAATTTATGCATGCACAAATATCTGTATTTGTGGCAGCTCTGATGCTGTGGCAAATGAATTAAGGTCCTGTAGTCAGGGTTGCCACATGCACAGATTATTCTGTGTTTAACAGATATTTGAAAGAAATCGCCTGTACAGAATCTGTATGCATAGAATACAGATTTTCGCCAAATTACACAGATTACACAGATTTTTGAGCTTTTACATAAGAGTGAAAGAGACGGAAATAGCAAAACGACTCTCTATCTCTTTTACTCGCATTGTTTTCCATTGGACAGATTTTTGCACAGATATTTTTGCTCGCCGTACAGATTGTAAGATTTTTCCAACAAAAAACAGAATTATATGTGGCATCCCTGGCCGGAAGTCCGCCTTGACGTAAGTCTCATCATTCATGATGAGAGAGTTGAGGATTTTCCAGGTGCTTGCGCAAAATAAATTCGCGACGTTGCTATTCGGGTGACGCCATTTTCTCCAATTTTCGAAAAACTGACCATGATAAAAATAGTGTGTAAACAATACACTCTAAACTACTTCTACTAAAATTTTCAAGAGAAAATACCCAAAGGGTATTTTTTTACAGCGTTTCTTCCGTGGTGCAATTTGATGTGGGACACCCTTCAGATTGACCTGATTGCCAGAAGCGGCACGAGGAGATATTGCAGTTTTAATCCCCTCGGCCCACGAACTCCAGCTGAATGCTCGACAGCGCGCATCTGCCGTATGTGGGGTCTACCCCGAAGTCGACGGCCTATTCCTGGTTTTTTGCTCAAAATAGTTTTAGCTACTTTTTCGTCGTACATTCAGACCACGTGTCCAGCTCACCACAGTATGCCGCATTGTCCTACCTTCACTATATCAGTATATTTGTATACTTAATACAGCTCGTGGTTCATGCGTCTGCGCCACACACCATTTTTCATTTTAGTATGAATTACAGAAATTTCTCGAGGTATAAATTGCAGAATTTTACGCTCAATAATACCAAGGACTCGTCGATCAGCTTCCCTTAGCGTCCATGATTCATGTCCTTCAAGAGCCACCGGGGAGGATTAACATTCTGTAGAGTACCAGTTTTGTGCAATTTTGCAAACTACGGGGTTTCAGTTCCCCATTTAGCTCCACCTCGACACCAACATCATTTGGGCTTCCACATTCCCTGCCAGCAGCCATGTAGCAGCATGTCCCCATGCTTCTGGATTCTCTATCCAGCGTCGCATAATCAGCGTAACTGGTTTCGTCGAAAAACCATGTCCTAGCATTATCTGCTACAGCTCACTTCGTTTGACTGAATCGTACACCGCCTCAAAATCGACTAACAGATTATGAGCCTGCAAGTTGTACTTCCGCAAACTCATGAAAACTAGCTTGGTACTCGCCGACGAAAGACTCCGCTAACGGTCTCGGTCTTAGGTTAGAGCGGTTGTTCAGGAACACAGTATATTGATTTCCAAGCAGTTCTAGAACATGAGGATAAAATACGTTCATCAAGTCACGTGTCGGCAAGTTTCGTAGTCTCAGATACGGTCAGAAAGAAAGAATCAATATTCATTTAGGCAACCCGTGCGCGTTGTGATAATTTAAGTACGTTTGAAATAACTCCCGATATGATACTGTCAGCTGCAAAAAAAAATAGAAGCGTTCGTGTTTACCTGGACCGGACGGTATCCCAGCAGTAGTCTTCGCCCGTTCTGCTATGGCCTTTAGTGGAGCGTTTGTGTCTCAAATCCAACAAATCGTTCGAGGATGGAAAAGTCTCGACGATCTGGAAGCAGTCACTCATGTTTCCTGTTTTTAAAAGTGACGACCGCCGAAATGTTCGCAATTATCGGGGCGTTACGAATCTTTCTGCTGCATCGAAATTTTTCGAAATAGTGAGTATTTTGATCGTTTACGCCTGGTCGATCCGTAAGCACGAACCTCATGGATTTTATGTCTACCTGTATTTCCCACATGAAACAAAAAGGAACATCAAAAATTGACATAATCTATCCTGATCTCAAAGTAGCGTTCGATCGTATTATGAATCTATACCTATAAAGAAGGATTTCTGTCTGTCTGTCTGTCTGTATGTTCCTTATAGAATCGAAAACTACTGAACCAATCGGGATGAAAATATGCATGTAGAGGTTTTTTGGGGCCAGGAAAGGTTTTAGTGATGGTTAGAAACCCCTCCCCCCACTAAGAGGGGGGGCTCCCATACAAATGAAACACAAATTTCTGCATAACTCGACAACTAATCAAGCAAATACAACAAAATTTGGCATGTGGGTGTTTCCGGTGACAAGAATTTATTCTATGGTAAATTGAGACCCCTCCCCTCTTTATAAGGGTAATTATAACTCCTCTCCTCTTTAAAAGGGGGGGCTTCCATACAAATTTCCTCATAACTCGAGAACTAATCAAGCAAATAGAACCAAATTTGGCATGTGAAGGTTTTCGAGGGCAAGAATATTTTCTATAGTAAATTAGGACCCCTCCCCACTTTATGAGGGGGGGCTCCTGTACCAAAGAAACACAATTTCCCTCATAATTCGAGAACTAATCAAGTAAATGGAACCAAATTTGACACGGGTGTTTTTGGAGACAAAATTTTTTTCTATGATGAATTGGGACCCCTCCCCACTTTAGGAAGGGGGGCTCCTATACAAATGAAATGCAAATTTCCTCATAACTCTAGAATTAATCAAGCAAATGGAACCAAATTTGGCATGTGAAAGTTTTCTATGGCATGAATATTTTCTATGGTGAATTAGGACCCCTCCCAACTTTAAGAGGGGGGGCTCCTATACAAACGAAATACAAATTTCCCTCATAACTCGAGAACTAATCAAGCAAATGGAACCAAATTTGGCACGTGGGTGTTTTTGGAGACAAAAATTTTTTCTATGATGAATTGGTACCCCTACCTACTTTAGGAGGGGGCTCCTATACAAATGAAACTCAAATTTTCTCATAACTCGAGAACTAATCAAGCAAATAGAACCAAATTTGGCATGTGGAGGTTTCTGGAGGCAAAAATATTTTCTATGGTGAATTAGGACCCCTCCCAACTTTAAGAGGGGGTGCTTCTACACAAATGAAATACAAATTTCCTCATAATTCGAGAACTAATCAAGCAAATGGAACCATATTTGGCATGTGGGTGTTTTTGGAGGCAACCATTTTTTCTATGGTGAATTAAGACCCCTCTCTTCTTTAGAAAGCGAGTTATGGCCCGTCTCCCCTTTAAGAGGATGGGCTTCCATACAAATGAAACGCAAATTTCCTCTTATCTCGAGAACTAATCAATCAAATGGAACCAAATTTGGCATGTGGGAGATGTTGGAGTCTTGAATTTATTTTACGATAGTTAGAGACCTCTCACCCCTGTGGTAGGGGGATATGGACTCTCATACAAATAAAACAGAAATTTTTGCGAAACTCAAAAACTAATCGAACTCGAGAAATTCGAGACTCTTCCATAAAACATTAATCAATACAAGACCACAAAAACTATCTATAGTAACACTAGATCATTCAGGACGAGACGGTCGCGAGTGTTGCCGGTGACCCGCCGTCGGAAGCGCCGCCCACTGGGGGGCTTGCAAAACTCGAGATTGTGACAAAGATCATCCGAGATTCATGATTTATGTACAACACAGGTTAATTTGTGGCAATACGAAGTTTGTCGGGTCAGCTAGTGTTTTATAAGTCTAAAATTTCTCGAGTTCGATTAGTTTTTGATTTACGCAACAATTTCTACTTTATTTTTATGAGAGTCCTTATCCCCTTACCACAGGGGTGAGGGGTCTCAAACTATCATTAAAAAAAATCCCGCTTCCAAAACCCCCAACATGCCAAATTTGGTTCCATTTGCTTGATTACTTCTCGAGTTATGAGGAAATTTGTATTTCATTTGTATGGTAGACCCCCCTCCTAAAAAAGGAGAGGGGTTCTAATTCATCATAGAAAAAATTCATGCCTCCAAAAAGGCCCACATGCCAAATATGGTTCCATTTGATTAATTAGTTTTCGAGTTATGAGGAAATTTATATTTAATTTGTACAGGAGCCCCCCCCCCCTCCTAAAGTGGGGAGGGGTCTCAATTCACCATAGAAAAAATTCTTGTCTCTCAAAACACCCACAAGTAACATTTTTTCCATTTGCTTGATTAGTTCTCGAGTTATGCAGAAATTTGTGTTTTATTAATATGGGAGCCTCCCTCTTAGTGGGGGGAGGGATCTGTAACCATAAACCCCATACCCCATAAACCCTTATATGCAAATTTTCACGCCGATCGGTTCAGTAGTTTTCGATTCTATAAGGAACATTCGGGCAGACAGACAGAAATTCATTTTCATAGGTATAGATTTGTATAGGAGCCCCCCTCTTAGTGGGGGGAGGGATCTCTAACCATCATAAGAACCTTCCCTGGAACCGAAAACCCCTACTTGCAAATTTTCACTCGGATCGGTTCAGTAGTTTTCGATTCTATAAGGAACATAGGGACAGACAGACAGACAGACAGAAGTCCATTTTTATAGGTATAGATAAACAAATTATTTATGCATGTGCTATCTACTCTGTCAGTGCGATAGGAGCAAAGCGGTACGTTGCCGACGGTCGCACGGCAAGTCGATTAAAACCACCGCCTAACGGACTACCTAATATAACGGGGCGGCAGTAGTTTAGTTAGCAAAACATTCTGGTACCAACCGAAAGAGCGTGGGAGTGAACTCCACCTGGTATTGGACAACCCGATATATTTTTGATCTTTAGCGACTCGAACTGCAAAATAATTCACATCAGGACCGCGTATAGTCATATTATACGAGTAAATAAAAAAGAAGAGTACTTCATTGTTATTAGGTAACAAACATGATAGTAAAGGCATTTGTTCTTCCTTCATACATTTCAGGCCTCTGTCACAGGGCGGAAAGCGAACCTTCTTCGTTGTCAATACGGTAGCCTTGGCAAAGCAACAGGCGCAGTTTTTATCCCGAAATGTGCCGTATGAAACGACAATTTACACAAGCGATCGGAATGTCGACACGTGGAAGGCGGATTTGTGGCTGGAAGAGTTCGCCAAATATCAGGTAAGTGCACCGTTTAGTGATTTTTATTTTTCAATCATTTAATTATCGTTTCATTTCTCATTATAGGTGGTGGTTTGCACCTGCCAAATTTTGCTAGACGTTTTGAAACATGGCTATTTGTCTGTTAGACACATCAATCTGCTTATTTTCGATGAGTGCCACCATGGAGTTGGGGATCATCCAATGCACGGCATAATGGAGCAGTTTCTAAGAACGCCTAAAGTTGATCACCCCCGCGTTATCGGTCTTTCAGGGATGCTTCTGTATAGGCAACTGAAGTTGGTGGAACAGGTATCTCCAGAACTGGAGAAGCTAGAGAATACATTTTTATCCACAATCGCTACTGTGGGCAGTTATGATGCGTACACTGAGGTATGCAAATTTTCCACTAATCCGACGGAGCGCCTGATACGTTATTCCGATTCCGTTTCAACGCCTGTCATTGCGGAGCTTATCAAAGGAATCAACGATTTTATAGTTACAGTGGAAAACTTCCATTTGCCCAAATTTTTGAATCAAAACAAATCGCTTCAACGTGACATGCCCAAGCCGAAAAAGCAGATTGTGAAGTATTTCAAGGAAGTAATCTATCAGATTCAGGATCTAGGACTTTTTGGGGGTTCCATTGCCGTACTGGGGCTAATAGTACAATTCGAACTGGACAAACGCCAGTCTGATAGCTCTATGCTAAGATTACTGTGCCGAGCTTGCATAACCTGTATGTACCTACCTAGAAATTTATTTTGCTTGATCTGCCGGTTGATACTTTTGTTTTTTCCTAGACTGCGAGACTCTGCGGCACAGAATGGAAAGGTTAATGGAAGGGATGCCAATGAAACAAAAATTAACGAGATTTTCATCCATTAAAGCTCGTCAGCTTATCAACTATCTGGAGGAAAGCTATCATACGAGCTACGATAAAACAGCTAAGGCTTTAATTTTTGTGCAACGCCGTTTTTCCGCTAAGGTTTTGTACCATTTGCTTAAGATATACTTTTCTGAAACGGAGGATGCAGACTTCATCGTGCCGGATTTTATGGTCGGCAACAATGGGAATATGCCAGAATCCATCGAGCAAATTTTGAGGGCGAAAAAGGACCGCAAGGTGATGCATGTTGCTTGCTCGGTAACAGTTACTTAAGATTATTGATTTCTATTGAAGGTGCTGGATCGGTTTAAAAAAAATGAAATCAATGTTATAGTGGCTACGAACGTGCTAGAGGAAGGCATTGATTTGCAAATGTGCAATATGGTTGTTAAATACGACCATCCGCAAACGTTCGCGTCTTATGAGCAATCCAAAGGACGAGCAAGGATGGAGGACAGCCAGTACGTTGTCTTCGTGAATGATGCTGACCGAGATAAGTTCCTTAAAAATTATGTATTGTATAAAAGCTTCGAAGAGGAATTGAGAAAGGTTAGTTTTGCAAGCTGACGCTTCCTTTCAGTTTAATTATACGTTTCGTTTTCGCTCCAGTGTCTTATTGGAAAAACGATTAATCGCCCGGATCCACTGGATGAAGATGTTCGCAAAGAATTGATGAATGAAATTATACCGCCTTTTTTCACGCCCAAAGGAGCAAAATTGGACGCCTTATCGTCGATTCAGTTGCTGAATCGATATTGCATGGGTATGCCACGGGATGCCTTCACGAATACCAACGTGTCTTGGGAACGGACCGATCTCCCGAATGGTAAAATTGTTGTGAGCGTTCTGCTTCCGCTGCAATCAACGGTTCGGGAAAAAATAGCAAGTGCTCCCATGACTAACGTCAAATTAGCAAAACGTTCTGCAGCATTCAATGCCTGTAAGAAGTTATACGAACAGGGTGAGCTGAGCGATTACTTAATTCCGATCGATAGTAAGCGGCAATTGGAAAGCTTAAGTAATGTTTATTTTGAACACTGGAACAAGTTTGCGGATGGTAAGTGCCACGCTAAGTGGTTGTAACATAGTTTTTGGTGACAGGAACATACCTTTTTTGACTTTTTAGATCGCGCTAAAGTGGCTGGAACGGCAAAATGCTTACGCAGTCATAGCATCAAAAATCCGCCTCAAACAACCAATTGTTGCCCGCAACCAGGCAAGCCCTGCTTCCTATACATCATTCGCATAAAAGCTGGGTTTGAGCAAGATCCTTCAAACGAAAATATTAAGATTTTCCATCAGCTGTACAGCAGCGAGAACAATTTCGGTATCATGACTACCAAAGCTCTACCGATGTTGGCAGGAATAAAACTATTCGTCACTCTTGGATTGATCGACGTTCAGATAGTCCCGGAACCGATCGTACTACCGAACGCTGGCAGTGTAGCGGAATTAGAAGAGCTGAAAAAATTCCACGTTATGGTTTTCCGTGACATGCTTAAATTGTGGAAACAGTTTTTGGTTGTAGACAATTCGAACGACGCCAACAGTTTTCTCATCGTACCGTTGAAGCATTCGCAGGAGATCGACTGGCCGATCGTGAAACAATTTCCATACCTTGAAGAGCCAACCGAACTAGCACCGAGAGCTCGCGAGAGAATGAGATTCGATCCAGACCGGTATCATCATCGTGTCATTCTGCCGTGGTATAAAAATAACATGGAACAATTTTACGTGGTAACGATGGTGCATGAACATCTGACTCCGGAGAGTCCGTTCCCCAATCCGCAGTACAGGTGAGTGTTAGAGAGTGGTTATATCTGTGTCTAGTTTTTACAGCATTTTAACTGTTTATTTACGAGAGACGAAGTGGCTCGTACTGTGCCAAGCAGTCGTTTCCGTTCTACTAATTCGCCACTCATCGCCTATTTCCCAGTCGTCTCACAAGTCGCAAATCAGTCTCGACTTGGTCGAGCCATCTTGCACCGTCCGCTGCATCTTCTACTCGAACAGCGTTATAGCGTCACAGCTTATAGTCCATAAAGAACTACCAGTCTGATAAGGGTTTTGTACATTGTCAGCTTCGTACGGCGGCGATTATCCTTGATGAAAGCATCAGGATAAGCCATCATCTTGTCTTAACCCTCGTTTCGTCTTAAAGGAACTTAAGAGCGTCCTCGAGATGCGCACGAAACACGACACTCGATCTAATGTTTATTCGGAAAACCGTGTTGTTCGTGCATTATCTGCCCCAGCTGGTCTCGAACGACTGTACCGTATGATGCTTCGAAATCAATAAAGATGTGATGTGAGGGCACCTCTTAGCCCCGACATTCCCTCAAGATATGTCGGATAGTAAAAATTTGGTCCGCAGCGGCGCGAGCACCCATGAAGCCCGCTTGATATTTCCCTACAAAACGTTGGGCTATCTGAAGCTTCTGGTTCTGCTAGTCCAGTCCTGTTGTTTCCCACCAGTATTCGGATAAATGACCGCGGAACTGTGGTTAGATGTGAATCAGGAGTCTTCCAAATTCCCTCCTCAGGCAAGTATGCTCAAGAATTAGTTCATTCACTGCCTGATGTCGATCCAATTCACAGCACTGAGGACAACGTTGATCTCAGCGAAGATTGCTCCGTCTCGGCCAGGCCTTCTACCGACCCTAAGTCGCAAGTAAGATGTCGTAGTCTTCTATCATAACGTCGGCGGAATGAATTCCTACCTACCTACCTCAACTGGCTCAACCCTCAGACGATTTCCAGTCAAGTTTTGGATCCGTCGTGGATTGGAAGCGAAAGCCCTCGAGAATGGCTCATGGAACTGTGTAGCTGTAGAGCAGGTTTGGACGGCCATCAAGCTGAGTGATTGCATACTTTTTCTATGTGCCTTATACATCCCACCTGATCGCATTCGTCCCAACGATATAATTGACGCTCAATGCCAGGTAGTTTTCTCAGCTATGAGAGACGTTTCGCCGCTTGATGAGATAGTCGTGGAAACCCGCCCATAGCGATTCTGATGCTGAAAATTCTACGGTCCATGGACAACTGTAGTGCTGCAATGCTTCATCAAGCCGATCATATCGTCAACGAGAGCAAGGACAAGGCCCCATTGATCTCAGCGGCTCCATGCTCGTTAATCAACGGAGTTCCGCACCGTCCTCTTCTGATCGTCTGCATTGATGATTATCTCTTGCGGTATTTCGATAAATGTCTAGCGGCAATCTCAGATAAATTCCGTAAAGCTGACCAACAAAGCATCAATGATAAGCCGATTCACGACGTTTCGGACGCTTTCACTAAAACTCCACTACCGGAGGGTGAACAATTTGTAAAGGCGAGTCAACCGCCAGTGCTTTTCGCGGTATTCAACGAAGATTGAAGCATCATCCGAAGTTTTTCTGGAACCATGCAAACGACTAACGCAGAGTCCGGGCTAACGTCATTCAACCGGGTCATTCGAGACGGCGAATAAAGGGCGGGAATTCAAGACGGCCTTGATTTGAGCCACGACGGTCGAAAGCTCTTCATATGTTAACTTCACGTTGCCGACGACACGCTTCAGATGTGTTTTACGGGATTTCATGGCCGCTGGGACTGGGACAAAGCTGACTGATTCTGGAACTGCTGGTATAGGCTGTTCGATTCATGATTTGCACCTCGGAAGTTGGTGGCGTTGTCCGGTACCTTTGACGAACAGCATTCAGCAGACCTGTTTGCCCGAGGTGGAGAAGCTCGACGTGCACATGCTGGATGAACCGATGAATTACGGAATTCAAATTACGGTGTGTGTGAGCAACGAGCTTAGTATGCACTGCCTGTAGAGCTCGAAAACACAGTGGCTGCTCGTGGTGAAGACTACTGCGTTGCGCTTGAAAAAGGCTGGCAAGGTTTCTTCGGTGTTCAGTAGACTCGGGATTGTGTACATCAAAACAACAGCGGACGGTCCAAATGTAGCCGTACACTCCGAAGAACAACTGCACGTTTACTCGTAAACAAATTCTTTAAAATTGTTTTACTCTGTTTTTGAAGATTGTTCATTATTTGTCGCATCGCAGCCCTCTAAAAAATGCTTCTTGTCTCTCAATGGCCCAACCTAGAGTTAGTAATCACTTCACTACAACAGCGAATATTCCAGGAGCGGTAATGAATGCCGTTCTGCTTTCTGGATCATTGAATATTGTTCACGGTAATGCTCAGAGTCTTTGTGCACGCAGATTCAATAAGTTTGAGGAAGTTAAGCTTGCACTGCAAAGTTCCAAAATTGGGATTGCCTGCTTCACGGAAACTTGGCTGACTGAGAGGAAAAGTGAAAACTGTATATCTGTTCCGGGATATTCTATGATTCGCAACGATCGCAGTTACAGACGTGGAGGGGGTATTATCGTGTACTTTCGCTTCTATTTACAGTGCACCAAATTGTTTTCTACTGAACTCACATGTGATGCGGAAGATAAAACGGAATGTTTGGCCCTTGATGTTAAAGTGAACAACGGAAAGATATTACTGTTAGTGATCTACAACCCGCCTGAGAATGATTGCTCTCGATTCATCGCTGATAAGATGTGTATGTTTTCAGACTCTTGCAAGAATGTTGTTTTAATTGGTGATCTTAATACTGATCTGTTGCGGTCGAGCAGAAGGCAGGAAAATCTAACATCGGTATTTCAATCATTTTCTATGACAAGTACAGGCGAAGAACCTACTTTTTTCCACGACTCTGGCTGCTCGCAGTTGGACTTGCTTGTCACTCTTCGTTTCAGCCAGGTTGGCTTCTCCGGGCTTTCACAGCACGATTTGATATTTGCTTCCTTGGACTTCGCGGTTACCAGAGAAGAGCAGAAAATCACTTTCAGAGACTTTGACGCGCAAGCCGTGTCCAATGCCGTTCTGTCGGTTCCATGGAATGAATTTTACGTTTCGACAGAAGTTAACCAGCTAGCAAGTTTTTTCACTCACCAGATGAAAACGATTCACAACGAGTATATACCGCTTCGAGAAGCAAAGGCTAACAAAAGATCTAATTCTTGGTTCAATGCTGATGTTCGACGTTCTATCTTGGAACGGGAGCTAGCATATAAAGAATGGCAACAATCTCCTTCATACTTGAAACATACAAAACACCAGCATTTCAAACCACTGAGAAATCGTTCCAGTTTATTATTCCGGCGAGCAAAAGAAGTTTACTTTGAGCGATTTTTGAAAAGCCTAGGTGTTTGTCGCAAAGTGTCGTCAGTCGACTGCAATTTTGATCCTGACGAAGTGAATAATACTTTTCTGTCTAACTGTTCACCTGTACAGCACCTGTACCAGCAAGCAGCAGTTGGAGCATCCCCGGCGGAAGTATTTCGATTCAAACATATTGAAACATGGGAAGTAATTAATGCTGTCTGGGGTACGTCAAATGCTGTTGAGTCTGATGGTATTCCAATAAAATTCATCAAGATTCTTCTTCCGCTGGTCGTCGAGCAGATCTGTTTCCTGTTTAACAGAGTTATTGAAACTGCAATCTACCCCGATGTCTGGAAGCTGGACTTCTCAAAAGCATTTGACACGGTTTCCCATTTTACACTGTGTAAGAAGTTAATTACCCAGTTCGCATTTTCTGCCGAGGCTGTAAGCCTTATTGCATCATATCTTTCGAAACGTATGCAAACTGTATCATGTGCGGGTCGATTCTCACGATGTGCTGAAGTTTGTTCCGGAATTCCACAAGGATCTGTGCTTGGCCCTATGCTGTCCTGCTGTTATATCAACGACGTTCCTAATGTACTCAAGTACTGCTCCATCCAAATGTATGCCGATGACGTTCAGCTGTACGTTCTCCGAAATGGTGTTCCTGCAGCAGAAATTGTTAGTATTGTTAACGATGATTTGTGCCGTATATCTGCGTGGTCTAGAAAAAAACGACTTGCATATAAATAACTCCAAGAGTAGCGCGCTGTGGATGAGATATCGTAGAAATAATCGTTTGAATTCATCGGAAATACCTCCGGTAATCATAGATGGCCAGCCGATCCAATTTGCTGCTAGTGTGATGAACTTAGGGTATCTCTTTCGTGAAGATCTTTTGTGGGATAGCATGATTAATCAGCAATGTGGTAGGATATATGCTGCTCTGCGAACATTGCGTTGCACCACTGCTGGAGCACCGACTGCTACCAAGATGAAATTATTCAAGGCGCTAATCTTGCCGCATCATTTTCGGTGATGTAGTGCATGTAAAACCAAGCGCCGCTGCCATGAATAAACTGCACGTGGCATTGAACAGTTGTGTTCGCTATGTATACGGCATGAATCGCTAGTCTTCCGTCACCCATCTACAGCGAAACCTCTTCGGATGTCTTTTGGATCGGCTCTTCATTCATCGTTCGTGTCTGTTTTTACACAAGCTCATCATCTGGTGTGGGGGTCAGAGGAGGGTATTAAAAAAAATCTCGCAGTATCCTGCACCGCTTTACCAGAGGTTAAATTTTCTTCGAGGACAACGGCATCAAAATTTAGTAGTTCCTGCGCACACTACCTCTGGTTACTCTAACTCGCTATTTGTATTTGGTGTGGTTAATTGGAATGTTCTTCCTAGATCAGTAAAGCAAATACCGTCAGAAGCATTTTTTTAGAGGGGCTCTCTAGATTATTGGAACCGACATTAGTTTATTACATACAAATTCAAATTAGTTTATTAGTATTAGATATAATAATAGAAAACTGTACAATACTGACATAGTAAGATCGGAGATAGCAGATTAAAAAAGGCTTGCCTTACGCTATCGGACAATAAATGAATTGAATTGAAATCAGAATTACCGGATCCTTATCGGGTAAGATAAATGGCGATTTTCAAAAGGTAATAGCGATCGGTCAAGTCGGCCACCAACACGGAGCATACCGTTGGTGTAGATAGGACGAAGATTTCCTAGCTTCTTGCATGGTTCATTGTCGAGGACTCGTATGATTACGAGTCTACGAAGTGTGCATGCTGTACGACGTGGATGATGGTTTCTGTTGCACGGCGATGGTCATGAACGTCTCAGTTCTCGATGGATTCTGCTTACGGAAATTGACAGCAAACCGAAAAATGTAGCCAACAATTCGTTTTAACTTGCGAAAATTGTTATAATTGGAGAAGAATGGATACGTATCTGTTCTTACATCAGAGATGGCGATGGTAGCTTTCCGGAAGAGCTTCGACTTGTATCTCTTCTGGAACTTCGTAGCACACCACTTCAAGGTAACTCGGACCACTGTACCAGGGGATGTTGATTATGAAATCTTCGGGTAGCTGTCCGCGAGAGATGACAACGGCTGGATTCTGATGGGATCGGACATGTTCCCACCAAAACTTACCGGTAACACATGACTGGATGACTTACGAATGTATCTTCGTAAGTAAACGGGTCAACAAGCGCGCAATTATATCCGTGGGATAATGAGCTTGCTTAAAGGGGCCAATTTGGATTTACTGGTAAGAAGACGAAGCCGCTGTGGAAGCATCCGAAAAACCATGGAGCTCGTAGGCGACTGCATTGTCCAAAATCACACACCGAGGGATCTTGATGTCACGGAGACGCATTAGGGGAGGAGTTTCACCAAGACGGTAATTGGCGCAACCAGTCCATAGGGGGTCGCTGAATCCGACGATCTCGGAGTACAACGTACGTTTCGTTGGTGATTGTTTCACAGCTGGATTCGGATGATGGGCGATCTTCAGTGTATCGGCGTACGGGTCCCAATGCAGCCCTAACACCTTTGCGGTTTCGTTCACTTCGTTGCTGTTTAGCCACGATAGCATCTTCCACCGAGTCATCTCCTGATAGTATGCCGTCCATGGAGGTCTCCTCCTTCACAATACGAGCGGCGATGGAAAACGATGGAGCGGCGATGGAGGCGCTACGCCAGACTGCTGGCTCATCAGGAGGCTTATACCCACACAATCGGCAACGGGAAGGGGAAAACTGGCAGACACTTTCAAGCATATGAAATTCGAAGTTAGCTAAGAGATGTCTGGTTTGATAGACTATCTGTAACCGAAATCATCAACCAAGATGTCTACGTAGACGAGTGCCTGTAAAGACGTTTGATGCATTTCCTGCAGTGGCGCGATTGTTCAATAGTATGGTATGCCACCAACAACTTGCAGGTAATGCCCAAGGAGAAGAAGCCTTCCAACATGCCACAGAGCTCCGCCAAACCGAGAAGTATTGTGCCATCGTCAAGCGGAACCTGAAGAAAATCTACAAGACTGAAACCGGAAATATCACTAATATCTCCGAACAGGGGCGTAGCCAGAAATTTTTTAGGACGGGTTTCACAAAATAAAAAATCTGACATAGCCTAACCTTGAGAAGTTTGTTCAGAAAATGCAGAATTATTTTTATTCGAAAGCTATTTTGGTTTCTTCATTTCACAAAAAATCAGAGGGGTTGAGTACAGGTACAGGTTGAGAAAATTCGATTGTTTTTAAATATATGTTAATAGCGCCTCGAATCTTACTTCAACATTAAACACTGTTTACATATAGAGTAGGGTGGGGCATAAGTGCGATGTTTGAAGTTGTCATCAATTTTCGTGAGATATAAAGAAAGACAGCAACATAATATATTTTATAGTGATGCAGTAACTCAATTCAACTATAAATCATCTGCGGTAAGAGTGTTTTGCAAAATAAACTCTTCTTTCTTCTGATCAAGTGCCGATTCGCACTGTTGGGTTGAGGAACGGTTGAAGATCACCCGGTTTCCTGGGGTTGATCCGGCTGGCGTTATCGATGGGTTATCCGGATTTCCTTTATCCGGATTTATCCGTATGGCCACGGATAGGTAAATGAAAGGAATCAAATTTAGCACACGCGATTCGACCGAGTTAATTATTGTAAGCTTTATTTAGCGAGTTAATGACACTTTATTAATAATTTATAAACTACGTGTATTTAACTTAAGATAAATTGAATTCTATTAATTTCCGCGCCAAAGTATAACGGTATAATTGATTCGTTACCGTGTGTTCTCGGGGTGTAATTGGAGACGACTGACGATCGTTTATCGAGTGGATGATCTACCCGATCATTTGATAACTCCTTCTCTTTCTGCCTAATCAATCAAAAGTGGTGAATATAGCTATTGCGGCGCGCAGGGTGTATTTGGTTGGTAGCGATCATACGAGGGTGTGACATCACTATCCAACATCCCGACCCACCCTGAAATTACTTAATTTCAGTCGAATGCTTCTGAAGATCACTAATTCTTTGTGGGTCTTCAGCTGGTAGAGGAAGCATACAGATTTTGGTTACTGATCGTTTCAGGTAACCTGTTGCTGTGCGTAGAGTCACTACGCGTACTACACCGTCGCTCGATGGATGTACTTGATCAATCCGGGCCAATTTCCATTTCATGGATGGTTGATTTTCGTCTACGATGATGACAAGTCGACCTGGTTCGATTTTGATAGATGGTTGCCAGTTTTTTACTCGTGCCTGAAGTTGTGACAGGTACTCGGTGTGCCAACGTCGCCAGAAATGCTGTAGTTGCTGCTGGATACGCTGCCAGTGTAAAAGCCGATTGGTTGGGATCCCACTATAGTTCTTGTCGGGAAGTGCTTGGAGCGATGAATTAACGAGGAAGTGAGCTGGCGTGAGCGGTTGGAGGACTGTGGGGTCGTCCGAAAGCTGTGTGAGGGGCCTAGAATTGAGGCAACCTTCTATTTGTACGAGGAGAGTGGTAAAATCTTCGTATGAGACGGGGGAGTTGCCTAAGACTCGAAGTAAATGTTTCTTAGTGGATCGAACTGCGGCCTCCCACAATCCACCAAAGTGGGGGCGGCAGGGGGGTTAAAGTGCCAATTTATACCTTCGTCACTGCACACCTTCTGAATTTCTTCGTTGCGAGCATGGGTTTTTAGGGATCGTAGAAGTTCAGCTAATGTGTTCCTGGCTCCGACAAAATTAGTCCCGTTGTCGGAGTAAATATCGTGACAAGGTCCTCTGCGGGCGATGAAGCGACGAAGAGCTTGTATAAATTTAGCTGTCGACAGGTCGGACACCAACTCTAGGTGTATCGCCTTGGTACAAAAACAGATGAACACTGCTACATAGGCCTTAGCAGTTCCCTTTCGGTATCCCTGGCGTATGTACACTGGACCAAAATAGTCCACACCAGTTGTTGAAAACGGACGAGCTGCCTTAATTCTCGGAGCGGGCAGTTGAGCCATAAACTGCTGCTGAAGTGTGGGTTTCATTCGGTAGCAAGTAAGACAGCGTTGGGTGGTTAGTCTACACAATCTTCGCCCTCCTAATAGCCAGAATCGAAGTCGTATAGAGCTCAAAAGAAGCTGAGGAGCAGCGTGTAACAATTTCTTGTGGTAGTATTCTGCTAGCAGCTTGGAAAACTGATGACTACCATCAATGACCATTGGATGTTTTGCATCGTCTGGTAGGTCCGATTTACCTAATCGCCCCCCGATGCGAATAATGCCTTCCGATGTTAAGATAGGGTTGAACCAACGAAGTCGAGAGCCACGATGAACCGACTCATTATTAGAAAGAAGTTTCATTTCCTTGGGGAAAACCTCTTGCTGTACTAATCGAACAAGACTGATTTCAGCATTACGTAGTTCTAAAGTTGTTAGTGGAACTGATTTGAGTCTAGTCGAATTCGCTGCTTGTAAATTATGCAGATACCTCCTGCAATATGCTGTAACCCGTATTAGTTTGGAATAACTTGAAAATAAGGAAAAAATCCAGTCGTTGAACGGTTCTATCGGAGTTGCCACGGTAACAAGTGTCCTCCTACGTTCGTCTTCTGCGTCTTCTACATGAAGTGTGGTATCTGGCAGTTTCGGCCAGTCACTTTGTTTTTTCATTAACCACGCTGGCCCATTCCACCAGCTAGATTCGGTTGCTATTTGTTCTGGATCCAGGCCTCTGGATAATTGATCGGATGGATTTAGTATTCCGGGTACATGATTCCAATGGCAATTTTGAGTATTATGCTGGATAAACGAAACCCTATGCGCAACAAATGTTGACCAAGTGTTCGGTGGCTGCGCAAGCCATTGCAGCACCGTTTTAGAATCCGTCCAAAAAAATGATTCACATTTAATTGCCAATGAAATGGTGACCTTTTGATGCAATTCTGTTGCCAACCGTGCTCCGCATAATTCCAAGCGGGGAATCGTTTGCCGCTTTAGTGGCGCGACTCGGGACCTAGAGGAAAGCAGAACGACTGTGACCTTATCGTCACCTTGTTGAGACCGTAAGTATATGCTAGCCCCATAAGCCTTTTCCGAGGCATCGCAAAATGTATGCAACTGGAATGATGTTGCATCAGGACAAGATACGTATCGAGGTATACGGATTTCATCTAGTTTTGGCAATTGATGGTAAAACTCCTTCCAAATCATTACAAATGTTGGTGGTAACAAGTCGTCCCAACCTAACGGCTTGTTTTCCTTATCCTTAAACTGCCAAATTTGCTGCATAAACATTTTTGCCTTTGTCACGACCGGACCAATCAACCCTAAAGGATCAAACACCTTCGCAATGCATGACAGAACCTTTCGTTTGGTGAGTTCTGCATCCGGTAACAATACGAAATTGATTTTGAATCTGAATGTATCCGATTCTGGTTCCCATACCAGACCGAGAGTTTTAACGGTACGTTCACGATCGAAGTCGATACCTGTTCCTCGAGGAAGTGCCAGATTGTCCTCGGCGATGCCATTAAGTGCCTCGTCATTATTCGACACCCACTTACGTAACCGGAACCCTCCCTTCTGTAGCATTTCATCCAACTCGGACCGGATAATTCTCGCCTCCTTGACGGTTCTTGCTCCGGTAATCACGTCATCCTTGTAAACGTCTTTAACCATCCGATCAGACGCTATTGGAAAATTAGCGGCCTCGTCTGACGACAACTGCTTCAAGGTCCGGGTGGCCAAAAACGGTGCTGGTTTCGTACCGTAAGTAACGGTGAGGAGCTCGTATGTGTCCACGGGCTGTTCTGGGGAAAACCGCCAAAGGATCCTTTGCAAGGGCAGATCCTTGGTATCCATCCTGATCTGACGAAACATTTTTTCGATGTCCGCCACCAGGATAATGGGATAAATTCGACTTCGTAAAATAATAGAGCGTAGATCATCCTGTATGACGGGTCCGTTCAACAAAATATCATTTAAAGCCGTTCCAGTAGATGTTTTGCTAGATGCGTCAAACACCACTCTGACGCGGGTTGTAGTGCTTGTCTCCTTAACAACAGGATGATGAGGAAGATAATAACTCCCAACAGCCTCAGTTGGGTTCACGGAAATTTTTCTCATGTGGCCACGATCCACGTACTCCTTCATAAAAGTATGGTACTCGTCTTTTAATGCCTCATCTCGGGATAGCCTTCTTTCAAGCAGCAACAGACGCCTAAAAGCGATTGATTTGGACTCGCCAAGTCGAGCCAGGTAATTTTGAGATTTTGGTAATCCAACCGTGTAACGCCCATCGTTTCCTCGCTTAACTGTCTCCACAAATTGCTGCTCGCACATGGTTTCCTCTACCGAATAACTCGAGGCTGAATGCCCTTCCTCACATTCCCAGAACTTGCTCATCAGCTGCTCCATGGACTCCGAAATAACCGAATGTTGACAAACGGTTAATGCCGCACCTTGGCCCAAACCGCAACGTCCTGTAACCAACCAACCAAACACGGATACAACGAGCATAGGCATTTCCTTTCCTAGTGGTACTCGTTGCTTCATTGGGAAAAAGTCGAAGAAAAACTCTCCACCTAGTAACACATCGATAGCATTAGTTTTGAAAAACTCCGGATCCGCTAACTGTATTCCAGCTGGCAAGTTCCATTCTCCTCGTCTTATAACTGAAGTTGGAAGATCTTCTGTTATCTTTGACAAAACATAAAACTCCATATCTTGGGAATAATCACTTAGCCTGGATTTGATTGTTGCCTTAAGTTTTAGCTGTGTGTTTGTGGGACTTTGTCCAACACCAGATATTTGGATATTGGTTTTATGTGTCTTCACGTGTAACCTTTGCGAAATCTTAGTAGATATAATATTGCACTCCGAACCAGAATCTAGGAGCGCTCTTGCTAGCACTTCGTTACCATAATCATCTATGATTCGAATCACCGCAGTAGCTAAAAGAATTCGAGTGCCTGACCTGCCAACGTTACTATTTACGGTTGCAGCATCCGTTATCGACGCTGTGGCCGCCCTTTCAACCGCGTTGGAATGGACGGTATTCGTGGGTTTATTATTGGAATTACCGTCTTGCTTGTCCTGTCGCCTTTCCTGTTTGTAGCAAACTAATGTGTGATGACGTTCCTTGCATCGCCTGCACGAGAATTTGGAAGTGCAGTCCTTTGCCATGTGCCCTTTCCTAAAGCAATTCCTACAAACTGAATGTTGACGCAATATGCCTTCCCGATCACGGATGGATAACCGTTCGAAGATAGGGCAAGTGTGGAGCGGATGGGAACCAGAACAGGAAATACACTTATATTCATTCGAATCAGTCAATCCGTTGCTAGAAACCCTGGGTGGATTAAACCTCCTGATGGTTGGCAGTTGATTTTCTGTTGCCGGTTTGCTTGGTAAAGACTCTAAAACTTGTATGTGGCGAAGCAAAAACTCGATCATATCCTTGAAACCTTCCTCCTTCAATGTCGACGAGTGTTCTTCCCAGCTACGACGGGTTTTATCATCCAATCGCGAGGCTAAAAGATGAATCAACAACAAATCCTTGTAATCTTCCGGGGGTACTACTTGGTCTAGTACCTTGGTCGCCCTTTCGAAGCCTTCCACTAATTTGTGTAATTCCGCAACCGACTCCCCTTTTAAAGCTGGAAGTTCGAAAAGGGTCTGCACTTGTTTCCTTTTTAGACACTTGCTGTTTGAATACCGTTTCACCAACAACTCCCAAGCTATGTTATAATTAGCCTGAGTTAATGCCAACGACGAAATCACCGCTAATGCCTCACCTTCCAACTGACCCCGTAGATAGTGGAATTTTTCGATATCTGGTAACTCCGTCGACAAATGTATTAGAGATAAGAACAAGTCACGAAAAGCCAACCACTCTTCAACCTTTCCAGAAAACTTCGGTAGACTAATCAATGGTAGCTTAACATGATGATGCGGGGGTATAATAGTGGACTCCAACACCTGAGACGTATGCAAGGCTCCATTTTGCTCGGGATTGTCCCGAAGTTTAGACACTAAGAAACCTTTCACAATGTAGAATTTATTTTGGAACTCTACCAGTTCCTTAACATACCTCTCGCCTACCGCCCCTTCCTCATTGTCGACCAACTCTACCTCCGTAATAGCTTCGTTTATCTTCTCCCACAGAGGCTCCAATTTCTCCAATCGCGAAGCCAGCTCACTGGAGTGACTTGTAGCCTCATATTTTTCCATGAAGGTGTAGATCACGTTGAACGATGTCATCAAATTTCGCAGCCGTGTCTGCTTGGCCCGCAGCTTCGACATATTGCAGCAACAGATGACAGTGACCGAGAAAATAAACAAAAATCCAAAAAAGTACCCGTGGGGGACGTGTGTAGTGTTGGAGAGGTACTAACCTTCTCCCAAAAAATTCGTGCCTTGAATTAATTGGGAATCTGCCACAGCGCGCGATCCTACGCGCTGAATAAATGTAATGTCCAACCAAATGAGACGAAATAAAGATGCCAATGAATAATTGTTTCCAAATGTGCTGAACGATCGCCAGGCTTCCTCGCTGGCTCCTGTACAGTGCTAGAAGTTGTCGGATGATATGCCAATGATGGCCCTTTTTCCAAAATGGCCGTCTATGTAGAGTGACGCCAACTGAAAACCCGCGAACCAACTCGCGAAAAGCAAAAACGCCAAGGGTAACACCAACTAAAACGCCTTTATCGCGTTGGAGAGGTACTAACCTGCTACCAATTATAGTATGCCTTGTATTTATTTATCACAAACGTTGATTGTGAGCCGCCGAAATCCTACTTCCGTGCAGTAGGTGGGATGAGAGTAAACCGTGACGCAATAGTGATCTTTGCTGGAACCAAAACCGAAGAAAACCAAAGAGAAACACCAGCGGATTACGTAAGCAGCTTGGAATGCTACTCACGTGATTTTCGAAAATAATATGCCTTGAAATAAATTATTTAAGCCGGAACCAAACGTCGTCTCCTTCCAGGAATGTTGCTCTCCAATCAACCCAAGCTGAGCGTCGAAAAACGCGCGAAGATACGATGGCGGTCGTTTGCAATGGCGGTCCTTTTAGCGCCACATTTTCCAATGGCGGCGGTAACCAATTGTGTGGCCTTAACAATGGTGGATGGCGTCAGTGCGGAATTTACCAAAATCCGTCCTTTTACTGGTGGTCTTCAACCGATCCGGTTCGAAGGACCAGCTGTTGGGTTGAGGAACGGTTGAAGATCACCCGGTTTCCTGGGGTTGATCCGGCTGGCGTTATCGATGGGTTATCCGGATTTCCTTTATCCGGATTTATCCGTATGGCCACGGATAGGTAAATGAAAGGAATCAAATTTAGCACACGCGACTCGACCGAGTTAATTATTGTAAGCTTTATTTAGCGAGTTAATGACACTTTATTAATAATTTATAAACTATGTGTATTTAACTTAAGATAAATTGAATTCTATTAATTTCCGCGCCAAAGTATAACGGTATAATTGATTCGTTACCGTGTGTTCTCGGGGTGTAATTGAAGACGACTGACGATCGTTTATCGAGTGGATGATCTACCCGATCATTTGATAACTCCTTCTCTTTCTGCCTAATCAATCAAAAGTGGTGAATATAGCTATTGCGGCGCGCAGGGTGTATTTGGTTGGTAGCGATCATACGAGGGTGTGACATCACTATCCAACACGCACTTTTACTCCACTAGCGGAGCAAAAGTTCGAATACCGCGGGGCTAAAGTGCGAAGCTCGAATCCATGAAATTAGCACAACAGTAGCTAACAAAACCATATTATCTTCAATCTGCGTTATGTTTCGGTAAGGATTATTCTCAATTTGCACCTTTCCTATTTTGCGCTGGTGTATTGCAGCATCCGTAAGATCGAAACTTTTCCAAACGTTTGTGTTTTGTTTCATCCGAGGCTCTTGCCTCGGAAAGGCGCAGTCACCCAGAAGGGGAAGCCGCCAAAGCTCCGACTCCTGGTCTGGGAGTCGTGGAGTGGGCACGGAAGGCCTCTTTTGCTTCCGAGTCCCAGGGCGTTGTGGTTACGGAGGAGATTGCGGATGTGTGGACTGACCTATCACAAAACGTACCTTTTCTGGTTAGTTTATTCGACGTAAACGGAGGGGGTGGTTGATTGGTCGTATTTGGCGTGGCCAGATTTTACGGTGGTCTGGTCACGTCTAGTGTGCCGCAAAGCGGGTCACTCGACGCTTCGCTGAGGTTCGGTGAGGTTATGTTTAAAGCTGCTGACTGGATAACGCCCACCGTGGTCCCGTTTCCACGAGATCGGTGTGTATGGTGTTGAATAATGGGAGTACCTGCGCCCCAGGAGTCCCCAAACTGCTATCGTTATGTACCGGATAGTCCCTGACGCTGGTCAACCCCGAGTCGCTGGTGCATGCGTGACGAGGATGAGATTAGCGGCTTTGGTGACGTCTACCGCGATCCCGTTTTAATGGACTGGTTGTCCGCTGTGCTGATTGGGCCCTCCAGGGGAAATAGTCCCGTCCCGGAGGTTCTGTGATGACGTTCCGGCTCGTCGAAGAAACTTGAAGAACCCGAACTCGTTTTAACGTGGCCAAGCCACTCACCTAATAACGTCTCGCCCAAGCGAAAAAGGTGCGTTCGCTTCGATGTCTCGGTTCGCCAGCTCGGGATCAGCTTTTCGGTTAAACTCTCACCACAGCCGACTTCCTGGCTCAATCAGACAGTTCAGTGGAATGGCTCACCGTCGCGCTGACTAAGTACATAGCCCTTATTAGACCGGTAGTTTTGCCTTTCTACTATCTATACCTATAAAGAAGGATTTCTGTCTGTCTGTCTGTCCTGTGTTCCTTATAGAATCAAAAACTACTGAACCAATCGGCGTGAAAATTTGCATGTAGAGGTTTTTGGGGCCAGGAAAGGTTTTAGTGATGGTTAGAGACCCCTCCCCCCACTAAGAGGGGGGGGCTCCCATACAAATGAAACACAAATTTCTGCATAACTCGAGAACTAATCAAGCAAATAGAACCAAATTTGGCATGTGGGTGTTTTCGGTGACAAGAATTTATTCTAGGGTAATTTGAGACCCCTCCCCTCTTTATAAGGGGAATTATAACTCCTCTCCCCTTTAAGAGGGGGGGTTTCCATACAAATTTCTTCATAACTCGAGAACTAATCAAGCAAATGGAACCAAATTTGGCATGTGAAAGTTTTCGAGGGCAAGAAAATTTTCTATGTTGAATTAGGACCCCTCCTCACTTTAAATGGGGGGGGCTCCTGTACAAATGAAATACCAATTTCCTCATAACTCGAGAACTAATCAAGCAAATGGAACCAAATTTGGCATGTGTGTTTTTGGAGACAAAATTTTTTTCTATGATGAATTGGGACCCCTCCCCACTTTAAGTGGGGGGGGGGGGCTCCTATACAAACGAAATACAAATTTCCTTATAACTCGAGAGCTAATCCAGCAAATGGAACCAAATTTGGCATGTGGGTGTTTTCGGTGACAAGAATTTATTCTATGGTAAATTGAGACCCCTCCCTCTTTATAAGGGGAATTGTAACTCCTCTCCCCTTTAAGAGGGGGGGCTTCCATACAAATTTCCTCATAACTCGAGAACTAATCAAGCAAATGGAACCAAATTTGGCATGTGAAGGTTTTCGAGGGCAGGAGAATTTTCTACGGTGAATTAGGACCCCTCCCCACTCTAAGAGGGGGGGCTCCTGTACAAATGAAATACAAATTTCCTCATAACTCGAGAACTAATCAAGCGAATTGAACCAAATTTGGCATGTGTGTTTTTGGAGCCATTTTTTTTTCAATGATGAATTGGGACCCCTCTCCACTTTAGGAGGGGGGGTCCTATACAAACGAAATACAAATTTCCTCATAACTCGAGAACTAATCCAGCAAATGGAACCAAATTTGGCGTGTAGGTGTTTTTGGAGGCAAAAATTTTTTCTGTGATGAATTAGGACCTCTTCCCACATTAGGAGGGGGGGCTCCAATACAAATGAAATACAAATTTCCCCATAACTCGAGAACTAATCAAGCAAATAGAACCAAATTCGGCATGTGGAGGTTTTTGGAGGCAAAAATATTTTCTACGGTGAATTAGGATCCTTCCACACTTCAAGAGGGGGGGCTTCTACACAAATGAAATACAAATTTCCTCATAATTCGAAAACTAATCAAGCAAATGGAAGCATATTTGGCATGTGGGTGTTTTTGGAGGCAACCATTTTTCCCATTATGAATTAGGACTTCTTACCTATTTAGGAGGGGGGGGGGCTCCCATTCAAACGAAATACAAATTTGCTCATAACATTAGAACTAATCAAGCAAATGGAACCAAATTTGGCATGTGAGAGTTTTAGATGGCAGAATTTTTTTTCTGTGGTGTATTACGACCCCTTTCCCTTTTAAGAGGGTGGGCTCCCATACAAATGAAATACAAATTTCCTTATAATTTGAGTACTAATCAAGCAAATGGAACCAAATTTAGCATGTAGGAGATTTTTGAGTCTTGAATTTATTTTATGATAGTTAGAAACCTCTCACCCCTGTGGTAGGGGGATATGGACTCTCATACAAATAAAACAGAAATTTTTGCGAAACTCAAAAACTAATCCAACTCGAGAAATTCGAGACTCTTCCATAAAACATTAATCAATAACAAGACCACAAAAACTATCTATAGTAACACTAGATCATTCAGGACGAGCCGGTCGCGAGTGTTGCCGGTGACCCGCCGTCGGAAGCGCCGCCCACTGTGGGGCTTGCAAAACTCGAGATAGTGACAAAGATCATCCGAGATTCATGATTTATGTACAACACAGGTTAATTTGTGGCAATACGAAGTTTGTCGGGCCAGCTAGTATAAATATATAGTATAAAGGTATAGAAATCACTCGGAAAACCGTAAATGACAATATTTGACGGAGCAAAAGTTGGAAGCGAAGAGCGGCGGAGGTGCACTAGAATTTTCTTTTACGTCCATCGTGATTTTCTTTTGCGTCAACATTTTTACGTGCGAAATTTGAATTATTGTCGTCTCGTTTTACGTCTAAAATTAACGTCCTCTTTTTTACGACCGATTTTTTACCGTCTTCCAATAGTGGACGTAAAACGAGACTTGACTGTATATGAATCACTACTACACTACTTGGGGAGATCGAACATCTTGTGAAAGTCGGTAAACTACGGTGGACCAGACAGTCATAATCAAAAAATGGTTTTATTTAACAACTCAACGGGCTCCCTAAACAGAGGGGGCCAACGTGCGAGATGGCTCAACTTGGTCTTGCGACTTGCGTTCTGAGATCCTGCGAAATAGGCGACGAGTAACCCAAGATTGAGTTGAATGCACCCGACTAGTTGAAATAGTACGAGCCACCTGAGGTCTATGCTACTGACGACGACTACGAGAATCGTACAACTAATCCCGTAAATTTTCCTGTGCTCTAAGCCGTTGGTAGCAGAAATTTCTTCTTCTGGGGGGTTTGAACCCCCAAGCCCCCATCCCCCCCCCCGTCACTACGCCCATGTCTTCGGATAATGTCGGATTAATTTGGTCTGCCGGAGGCTTAGGGTTAGTTAAGAAATGTAATCAGACCCGGTTTCGATGCCAAACAAGCATTCTACAATCATTACGGGCAATAATAGAGGTGCTACGGTAGCAGAAGCGAAAATTAAGTCAACTCTTATAGTATATTACATTTAATTCACAATACTACTATTTCTAGCGGTGGGTTTTAGGGGTTAGGTGACGGGTTCCCTTTATAAATACTGTGCACTAGCTCTATGGTCTCGAGGATTGGGATGCGGGGACGACTCTATGGTTTAAAGCTTCTGTCGACTACCGCGAACGCCCAGATCGTGCTGCGCTCAATTTACTTGAAAGATAACTACTGTGTGAAAGATAACTACTGATGGTTCGAAATTTGTCTTCCTATTCATTGTGGGTGTTTGTGTTGGAAAATTGATGGTGGGTGCGCGGTTGAGAACAACCGGTTTTAGGCGGGACTGACGAAATCTCCAGTTCTTCACTATACTACATTTCACAACTCAAGCAATACAAAAAGTTCAGGGCAAAGCACATTTATACCTGCATTTTTCCTCTCATCATCACCATCATCATCGGTCATTATCATCATTGTGGTTAAAATACGACATATTGGCCATTGGCAGAGATATCTGAGTCAGTTCGTGGGGTCCTGTGTTTTAATGGACGACATTGCCCGTCTTGTCAGGAAGAACTGGCGTTTGAGGTTGCCCTGATACTCTAATGACGGCCACACAAAAGGACCCGGCACAGAGTTTTATACGCTATTAAGCGACCACTTTTGGTCAACGATATTTAAAAGTTATTCAATTTGGATTACTGAAACTCTGTTTTCTTATTCGACAGGTCGTACGAGGAATACTTTTCTACCGTATATCATCAGCACGTTGTGAACAAACAACAGTTCCTAATTGAGGTGAAAGGAATTACCACATACTTGAACCGACTCAGTCCGGGTTCTGAGCAAGAAGGCAGAAGCACACGTTCGAAGCATTGGACTTTCAACGAAATTTTAATACCGGAATTGTGCTACAATTTTGAGTTCCCGGCTGACTATTGGCTTAAAGCTACAATGCTACCGAGCGTTTTGCATCGTATTCACTATTTGCTACATGCCGAAAATCTGCGCGTAGATCTAGCGACAGCAGTTGGTATCGGATGTCTGGAGAATCGCATCGTCGATAGTCTAGATGTTATTTACAAGGAGCGGCCCGCAGAGGCCATGGAGCTCGACGAATTAATTTTCGAAAGCGACGATGACGAGGACGACGAATTCGATTATGAAGAGGCGAAAAAGGAACTGAGCAAGCCACAAGATCTATCGCAAGTGTTACGGGAGCAGTTGAATAATTTTACCGATGACTTGGTTCTGCCTTGGGCAGAAAAAGATGAACCGGAAGACATCGATAGGAAGTGGGATGAAATTACGAAAATTGACATAGATTACTACGACACATTCGTTAGAAAATTCTCGGATTTGAATTTGCGAGAGAATGTAGCGAAGAACATGAGTAGCAGCTATACCACTGCTATTCACAGACGGACTACCAGCGGTAGCCCGAGCCACCTCCCAGCGATCGGTGATGTTCCGCTAGATGAAAAATTTAAAATTAAAATGTTAAGCTTAACGCCTCAAAACACCGCCCAGGTAACCGTTCAGCAGAAAGATATAATCAAAGCCATAACCACCAAACCATCGGCCGACGTATATGACCTGGAAAGAAATGAATTGCTAGGCGATGCCTTTTTAAAATTCGCAATCTCGGTATATCTGGTCAAACATCATAAAGATTGGCATGAAGGTTATCTGACCGCAGTTAAAGGAAAACTGGTCAGTAACCGAAATTTGGTCTATTGTGCTATGCAGCTTGGTACGCCTGGGATGATGAAAATCCATAAATTCGATCCGAAGAATGACTGGCAGCCTCCTCTGGCGACTGTACCGCAAAAAATTAAGCTAGCAATGGTCGAAGGCAACCAATCGGCAAGAATTTTGTATAAATTACAACTCTCCGAAGAGGAAGTGAAATCAGGTTCGGTCGATTCGGACAAGTTGGAAGACTTCATGACTTTGCTGGATGCGGACAATAAAAACGTGGATCCATCTCCAATGCAAAATTATTTGTCCCAGCAGGTGATGAATGATAAGGTTGCTGCCGATGCAATGGAAGCATTGCTCGGTGTTTGCGTGAGTTCGGTTGGCGTTAAAAGATCATTCAAAATGTTGTCGTATTTGGGAATTCTTCCGAAAGCGCAGAATTTGATTTCATTGTTGGACGATAAAATTCAAAATCAACGATTGAAAACCGACATCTCGCAGAGCGAATTAGATGCTTTCCTAGTTAACCCATCGCGCATAGAAGGTATACTGAACTACAGATTCCAGGATCGCGCGTACCTTCTCCAGGCTCTTACGCATGCTTCATTCCCAACAAATCGACTGACCGGATCGTATCAACAGCTCGAATTCCTCGGGGATGCGGTGCTGGATATTTTGATTTCGGCTTATATTTATGAACATAATCCAACAATGAGCCCCGGGCAACTGACCGATCTTCGGTCCGCGCTTGTAAACAATGTCACCTTAGCCTGTCTCTTGGTCCGAAATGGACTTCATCTGTACATATTATCGGAATCGGCATCATTTAGCGATACTGTCAACAAATTTGTTGCCTTCCAAGAATTGCAAAAGCACGAGATTACCGATCAGGTCAGTTTGCTGGTGGAGGAAACCAGTGACAAGATTGGTGAGTTTGTCGATGTCCCGAAAGCTTTGGGAGACGTATTTGAAAGTTTGGTGGGAGCAATTTTCTTGGACTCGGGCAATGATCTGGAAATAACGTGGAAGGTGATTTACGGCCTGATGCATAATGAAATTTTGAACTTTACGAAAGACACACCCATCCAAATTGTGCGCCAGTTGTACGAGTTTAAGCCGAATTGTCTACCGAAATTCTGCCAAGCCGTGATCGACGACGACACTGTAATGGTAAAATTGCAGTACCGCATACGAAATCAAGCCAAGGTGGCGTACGGCTTTGGCCAGAACAAGGACGATGCTAAACGAGCGGCCGCCAAGGTAGCTCTCAAGGAATTGAGACAGCAGTGATGCAACTGTGTGTATGCAAGGCGCTGCTCCTGGAAAGGTGAGTAGCGAGAGATTGGTTCATCATTCCATGTAAATCGTGTGCTCTTTAAATTTTTTTTCAATTTCTTAATTCACAGTCCACTTTACTTAAAATTAATTTTTGGGTAACGTGCTGTAATCAAATTAAAAATTTATTTCTCCTTGTTTTGTCTATTTTGTTTATTTCCAAAAAAGCTATGAGGTATGAGCTAGTCAAAAGTTGAAAAAAATATATAAAAAAACGAAATTGATAATCTACATTTTAGTAGGCCATGGATATGGCTTTCATTTTTTTCATTTCATTCAAACTAATAAAAGTGTGCCCGTGCGAGTGCTCTAGATTTCATAAGTAATTAATTTCTTATTTCAACAGATTTTTTTGCTTTTTATTTGCCGATTCATGTTGGTTTTATTCGTATATCTTTGTGCACGAGAACGAGAAGACTGGTTCATCCGTTGACTGCTCAACATTTCCAGATTATAGAAAAGAAAATCAAAATTGTTTAAAAGTAAGTAAGTTTAACTATAGTTAGTAATTTGCATTATAGAGTTCAAATTGTTACATTCTCCGTACGGTACGTGCAAGCATTTGTGTATGTGTGTGTGCCTTCAAAAGAGGTTAGCTCTTCCACTAGTGTAAGCATTTTTAAACGAACAACAATAGTTAGGTATAAGATTACTCTCTAGCCTGTCGGTTAAGTTCGATGTGCATTTGTCGGAAATGACCCAAACCCGAATATTACTCTGTAAAACAGACTTTTAGTTATGTAATTTAAGTTGTCCGTACGTACTAAAACCCATATCGTTACAATCAAATACTTGCTTCAATGCTTATTGCACTATATTCAAAGAATGCCAAAAATGATTTCGAATTTTAGCAAGTACGCAATAGCTATTGGAAATCGGAAATAAGACTTCGGCCTAGCCACGTGATATTTGATGTGCTAGGATTTAATATATAGGTATGTATATTTTAAGATCCTTTTCTAAACATAATTTGCGTGTTATTAGCTCCGAAAGTCCCATATCCTCCGCTAATGATTAGGGTATGCGTACCTTGAGTGGACAAGACGCCAATCTAGGGATTGTTGTGAAATAAAAATAACACAAAAATGGCAAAAAGACAAAATTACTTAAAAAGAGCTGAAACTAAAACTGTGGCGAAGAGAAGAGGTAATTTTTTTTTTCAGAAACATGTATATTTCATGTTTATGAAATACTTAATTAAAGCCCATGTCGGTGTTAATGGCAGCGAGCATCCCTAACATGAATAAACATGGTAACCGTGACAGACTCTGCCAGCTACCGCTCGGCTTTGGAGTCAGGATGGCGATTCCAGCAACCGATGCACTGATGCGAACTGCAAAACAAGATATTCCACAACACTGGGGAAAAGCAGTGGTTTGCAACTGGTGATGTGAAACTACGTGAAATCAAGGCCGATACCAGTTGCTGGATCGGCCGAGAAAACGTCGCAGAACAGCGCTCTTCAACCAGACTGTAAGTCCGAAAGGTGTAAAGTGTCTCTAATAAACAAACAAACAACTTACGACGGACAAGAGGATGTTTAATAATTATGGGAAACGGCTGAATGTGAATATATGTCATAATACTTTTGTGATTTCAAGTGGGAATTGAGGAAAAAATTTACCAAATGTGATTGTTGCGCTGCTCAGAAAGTGATTTTATTCCGTTTGAGAATAAGGCAAGCAAGGGGATCTCTGACAATTAATAGATAAATGTTTCTCGGGTTCTTTCCTATCCATCATCGCTACCACATATAGGGGAATGTGGGGCAAGATGGTCATATGGGGCAAGATGGCCACCTCAGTTTTTGGGCGTCTATTTGGGTCATAATCACATTTTAGTTACAGGGAATGAATAACAATAATGCATGAAGCTAAGCGACAAAAAATACATCTCGGAAAAATATGAAAATTCTTATTCTTATTCTTATTAATACCATCACAGCCACAATAAAGGATTCCTGGAAATAATTTTCAATATTTCTAATATTAGAAATATTTGTAATCATTTTCTTGTCTGTATTAGTATTTGCAACACATCGACAATATTTCACAAATATTAAATCGGCCAGGCCAACTGTGAAGTATTGCCGCAAAGACGATTTTATGATATGAATCTTGTTTGAATAAATTTATTCATACGAAGATGCTTTTCTAAATCAACAGGGGAAGAAGAAACGGGGACGTCTCGTACCAACCACTTCTGATTATTGATAAGTGTATTTTCGTTGGGAGTATTGGGCTAATAAAGGTTAAGTAATACTCCAGACCCTCGGGGATGGGACATGTACATTTACTTACTTGCCCTGGTAAATACCTAGGTTATAGCGCCTTTATTCGCTCTTATAAATATGCTATCATCTGAAATTAGATAAAATGGTTGTTGGATATCAACAGAACCCACCCCACGCTTCATCCCTGGCTACTATCCGAAAGCAAGCAGTCCACTAAATTTCTACTATCCGAAAGCAAGCAGTACACGGTTCCGGCAGCTGCAGCAGATAAACATATCCGATTAATATCATCGTCATCATCGTATTGGCATCGACCGAAGCCACTGTGGATAAGTGGTGGTGAGCCGTTATCAGCGCAGGTCTATCGGTGGCGTATCGATCAATCGATAACTACTGATAGCAGCCAAGAGAGCCGTGGAGATCCTCTCAGGATAAAAAATCATCGCATTCTTCATTTACCCGCCAGTGACCTACATTGGGATCAGTACCACAGTTTCATTTCGATCACCGATCAAAGCGGTCGCCAGGAGTCCGCAAGAAAATTTATACTTACAAGCTAATTTATACCTAAAGCTAATTAAAATCCTACAAGCTAATTAAAATACCTAAGTTAATAAATAATAGTTAAAATTCCTTAATAATTAAATACATTACTAGATCAAGTCAATAACTTAAATAAACGGCGTTTTTACGTTAATAGTGTTATTAGTTACAAGTGGCGTAAAATTATTATTCACCGCGGCACAGCGGCCATCGATCCGAACAGAATTGGATCAGACACTACCGTCGGTCGTGGCGTCAACCATCCATTGGCAGGAACCGCCGAGCTAACGATACAGTCCACTTTCCATCTTTCGGTCTCACTGCGTGTTGGTCAGGACCAGGACCAACATAGTGGTCCTTCGAACCGGATCAAAAGGATTGATCCGGCCCATCAAAGGTGACGCCACCAACCGCCATTGCACGGGGTGCAATTCTATAGACGCATCATTTACGGGACGCCATTCTGTGGACTAATTGTTCTATTGGGGAACAAAGGTTGTTCCGCCATCACTAAAGTTATCCACGCTTACCATCCACCATCGCAATCGAGCTGGACATTGGCGCCGAGGGATTTTTCTCAGGTGAGTTGATCCACTACTATATGTCCAGCCGAAGCGGGCAATTTATGCAATACTGACACGCCTTTTCGAACATCATTGCATCGACATCGTGTGACATCGAGCGACACTATTGGAACCAAACACCTAGGACATCGGTGAATGCTAAAGGGACCCTTGCCGTTGATCGGAACGAAACTCAGGATTACCAATTAAGGATTGCCGTTTACTACTGTGAACATATTTCTTCGATCCGTTCCTAATCAGGAACTACTATCTCAGATCACGTTACGAGAGGAGGAAGCGCCGTTAAAGGTTTTCCAGGTTAGTGACCAGTGACTGGTATATGTTAGCCGAAGCTAGGCTCAGATTCTTCACTATTTTAATAAATTATCCTCCTCGAACGTGCACCTGTATTTCATCATCAACGTTAATCACCCACTGAGACTACTAGTGGGGTACAAATTTCTACGAGCGATATTTTCGCTGATTTTCGAACAATTTTGTGGCATTGGTGCATCTGGTTGTTTCTCAAGGTGAGATTCAACAGTAAACGGCCAGAAGTGGCCCGGATTACAAGTGATACTACAGTCTTGCTCCCGTACCTCGATTTCCCGTTTTCATTCAAATACTGAGAATACTTCGTGTCAGCATTATTATATGCTGTGGACTGCGAACAACCCGGCCAATTTTTCTATTGTTTGGAGTGCAGCTAATTTTTCTGTCAGGTAAAATACACATTAGTATATGCCTGGCGAAGCTAGGATTGGTCCGCGGAATACTACACAAATTACTCTCTTCGTCTATAATAAACGTTTACCATGGCGCCTGCTGCCGCATCATCTACTAAGAAGACACCGTCACTGAAGGTGTTGACAACACGCTTGAAGGGCATTCAAACATCCTTTGGTGATATAGTGGAATTTGTAGACCATTTCCCAGAGCGAAGTACAACGTCGGAGGTTGAAATACGTCTACAAAAACTCGACGAACTGTGGGAAAGGTTCGGAGAAACCCTCGTCGACGTCAAGGCACACGATGATTTACCAGCCGATAGCGAGGCTGCCTATGATAAGGAGAGACGAGAGTTTAGTAATTCCTACTATCGTGCCAAGGCGTTTCTTCTGGAATGGGTAAAGCAACAACAACCCTCTCCGACGTTGGAACAATCCATCCGCGGGGGTGATATTTCGATGCAAGGTTCGCTCGATCATGTTCGCCTTCCGCAAATAAAGCTGCAGTCGTTTGACGGGAACATCGATGAGTGGCTAAGTTTTCGTGATCTTTTCACATCTCTCATCCATTTCAAGGCAGAACTCCCGGATGTCGAAAAGTTTCACTACCTCAAGGGCTGCCTTCAGGGTGAGCCAAAGAGTTTAATCGACCCGCTGCAAATAACGCGAGCAAACTACACAATCGCATGGAATACGTTGCTCAAAAGGTATGACAACAGCAAGCAATTGAAAAAGCGACAGGTTCAGTCGTTGTTCCAGTTGCCAACCGTTTTAAAGGAATCCGCCAATGAACTTCATTCTCTACTGGAGAGCTTCGAGAGAGTCGTGCAGACTCTGGATCAGATAGTGCAGCCGGGTGATTATAAGGATCTTCTTCTTACGAATTTCCTCACAATGCGATTGGATCCGTCAACTCGCAGAAGTTGGGAAGAGTTTTCGTCTACACAAGAAACTGATACGGTTAAGGAGTTATTGGAATTTCTCCATCGACGGATCCAAGTTCTGGAATGCTTACCATCAAGGGCGATGGAAGCAAGGGTGCAATACCAACCACTACCGCAAAAGCAGAAAGTTTCGGCGGTAAAAACTAGCTATAACACGGTGCAATCGTCTGGGGGACGCTGCATGGCGTGTTCGGCAAATCATTTTCTATTTCAATGCGGAAAATTCCAACGGATGTCCTTAACGGAGCGTGATGCTTTCGTTCGTACTCACACTCTCTGTCGTAATTGCTTTAGACTGGGTCACCAGGCAAAGGATTGCCAGGCTAAATATTCTTGTCGAATATGCAAGGCACGTCACCACACGATGGTATGCTTTAAGCAGGAAAGGGATAGTAGACCTAGGCCGCCACCTGCTAGCGGTGAAAACTCCGGTGCGACCTCAACTTATCATCTACCGACGTCATCAAATTCATCACAGGTTGACAACCTGGCGGCTACCAACATATCGGTCTCGAATTCCGCTATGCAGCTCACATCGCAAGTCTTATTGGCCACTGCTGTGGTTCTCGTCGAGGATGATGAGGGAAATCAAATACCAGCTCGCGCGCTTCTCGACTCGGGCTCTGAAAGCAATTTCATTTCGGAGCATTTAAGTCAACGATTAAAGGTGGATCGGCAAAAGGTACATATTTCAGTCCTTGGTATAGGACAGGCATCTGCAAAGGTTAAACAACGGGTTCAAGCTACAATACGCTCTAGAGTATCAAGGTTTTCACGGGAATTGAACTTTCTGGTTTTACCCAAGGTGACAGTTCATTTACCGACAACTTCAATTAATACGAAAGGATGGACCATACCAAACGACATCCAGTTGGCTGACCCTTCTTTCTCGGTGTCTATGGGAGTAGACATAGTACTTGGTATCGAAGCATTTTTTGATTTCTTCGTGTCTGGTCGGAAGCTCATTTTGGGAGAGCAGATGCCATCGCTTAACGAGTCGGTATTCGGATGGGTGGTCTGCGGCGGATTATCATCTCATAAGCAATCACCTCATATCAGCTGTCATATGACCGAGGACAGGTTGGATGAATTGGTTGCTAGATTTTGGGCATGCGAAGAGGTCGATATCAAAAAATCTTATTCACCGGAGGAAGAACGGTGTGAGAAACTGTTTACGCAAACCGTACAACGGGGACCTGATGGACGATACACTGTTGCATTACCTATGGCCAAGGGGGCCATATCGCGGTTGGGCGAGTCGAAAAACATTGCACTACGACGTCTCCACGCAACGGAACGGAGGTTGGCAAGGAACTCAGGCTTGCTTGACCAGTATAAGGCGTTCATGAGCGAATATCTAGATTTGGGGCATATGCGCTTGGTTGAGGAAGACCAACGAGCAGTAGTAGGCCGATGCTACTTACCGCATCATCCGGTTGTTAAGGAGGCCAGTACGACCACAAAGGTGCGCGTTGTCTTCGACGCGTCTTGTAAGACATCAACGGGAATTTCGCTGAACGACGTGTTGTTGACGGGACCGGTGATCCAGGAGGAGTTACGGTCAATTATATTACGCTGTAGGACCAAGCAAATTATGCTGGTAGCCGACGTTGAAAAAATGTTTCGGCAGATTGTGATCGACTCAAACGATAGGCCGCTACAGTGTATTCTTTGGCGTTCGTCGCCTACTGAGGAGGTGGCGACCTACGAACTAAATACAGTGACGTACGGTACTAAACCCGCTCCGTTTCTTGCGACACGCGTCTTGCAGCAGCTGGCATTAGATGAAGGGGAACATTTTGCTTTGGCAGCAAGGGCCATCACCGAAGACACATATATGGATGATGTCATCACAGGATCTAACGACAGTGCAGAAGCTCTACAGCTGAGATTGCAACTGGATGAAATTATGAATAGTGGTGGATTTCGATTGCGCAAGTGGGCATCGAACTGCGCAGAGGTGTTACGAGGTATTCCGAGCGAGAATCTGGCGATTGATGTCGGTGGAATTAATTTAGATCCAGATCCAGCCATAAAAACGCTGGGATTAACCTGGATGCCAAACACAGACGTTTTTAAGTTTCAGTTCAACATTCCACCACTGGAAACGTACGAAACGCTTAGTAAACGTCGCATACTTTCTATCATAGCTACGCTCTTTGATCCATTGGGCCTCATCGGAGCTGTTATTACGACGGCTAAAATTTTTATGCAACTACTGTGGACACTGCAATCCGAGGATGGAAGCAGATTAGACTGGGACAAACCATTACCTCAAACGGTGGGTGAGAATTGGCGGAACTTTTACTCTCAATTACCTTTGCTGAATGGGATTCGCATCAAACGTTGCATTATTCTTCCGGAAGCTGTGACGGTGGAAATTCACTGCTTCTGCGATGCCTCGGAGAAGGCATATGGGGGCCTTGTATATATTCGGAGTCTGGACTTTAATGGCAACGTGTCTGTTCAATTACTAACATCAAGGTCTAAGGTTGCACCGTTAAAATGTCAAACAATACCGAGGTTAGAGCTCTGTGGGGCAGAGCTGGTCGCTAAGCTGTACACTAAAGTTAAGCAGTCAGTGAAAATGGAGGTACCAACATTCTTTTGGACCGATTCGACATGTGTGCTGCGCTGGATCCAAGCAATTCCCTCAACATGGAGTACGTTTATTGCAAACAGGGTGGCTAAAATTCAAACACTTACGACGGTCAACACATGGAGGCACGTTCCCGGATCTCAAAATCCAGCAGATTTGATCTCGAGAGGTGTAAACCCACAGGACTTTATTCATAATGATTTTTGGTGGCATGGACCATCATGGCTAACTGAAACCCGTGATCGTTGGCCAAAAACCGCAACCAATGGAGTTGGTTGCGAAGGGGAGGAGGAAAGACGACACAGAACAGCTGCCGCTACATCTTCTCACGCGGCAGAATTTACTAATTGGTATCTTGGCAAATTTTCTTCATTTCCAAAACTAATAAGATCTACGGCAATCTTACTGCGAGTTATAAAATTGCTTCGCAAAAATGGGGAAAAACGATTATCTGATTTTCTTACTACAAAAGAGCTGCAGGAGTCAGAGCAATTACTTATTAGGCGAGTTCAAAGGGAATCTTTTCCTAAGGAATGGGACGCGCTTTCGAAAAACGAAACAGTCTCAAGGCAGTCTCCACTGCGTTGGTTTAATCCCAAAATTTCTCAAGACGATCTCATGAGAGTTGGTGGCCGACTACAGAATGCTCAGGAATCTTTGGATAGAAAACATCCTATGGTGTTACCAGCACGCCATCATCTAACGAAATTAATTTTTCTGCACTACCATGAACGAATGCTGCACGCAGGACCCCAATTGCTTCTGAGTGTAGTGAGACTACGCTTTTGGCCATTACGAGGCAGGGATGCAGCTAGGCGAACTGTTCATAAGTGCCAGCGGTGTTTTCGAGCAAGGCCAACCACAGTTCAACAATTAATGGGCGATCTTCCAGCAGCACGAGTAAATGTGGCCCGCCCGTTTTCACAAACTGGTGTAGATTATTTTGGCCCAGTGTACTTACGTTTAATCCCGAGACGCCCAGCAGTGAAGGCTTACGTTTCTATTTTTGTGTGCTTCTGCACGAAAGCAGTTCACATGGAGCTGGTGTCGGATTTATCGACGGAAAGGTTTTTGCAAGCCCTACGCCGGTTTGTATCACGAAGGGGATTATGCTCGGATTTGTATTCCGATAATGGCACAAATTTTGTCGGGGCGAAAAATAAACTCCAAGAGCTGATGCAGCTGTTGAGGAGCAGAGATCATCACGAGAAGGTATCACACTACTGTGCGGGAGAGGGAATTCAATGGCATTTCAGCCCCCCAAGTGGGCCGCACTTCGGTGGGCTATGGGAGGCTGCGGTTCGTTCAGCCAAGCATCACATCCTGAGAGTCCTTGCTGAGAATCCAGCCACACTGGAGGATATGAGCACGTTGCTCGTTCAAGTTGAGGGATGTCTAAACTCCCGACCAATCACGTCTATCTCTGAAGATCCAGGTGATTTACAGCCGCTAACACCAGGACACTTTCTGGTTGGCTCCTCACTTCGAGCACTTCCGGATTACAATTACCAGGATATCCCGACAAACCGTCTGAAACAGTGGCAACTAGTACAGAAAAATCTCCAATGCCTTTGGACAAGATGGAGAACGGAATATTTATCCCAACTGCAGGCGAGAGTTAAACGTTGGCGTCCACCCGTTACTGTTGAAGTTGGTAGACTAGTAGTCGTCAAGGACGACAATTCACCCCCTCTACGTTGGAAGATGGGCAGGATTCAAGAGGTTCATCCAGGACAAGATGGGACTGTACGCGTAGTTACGTTGAGAACCGCAGCAGGCACTCTAACACGGCCTGTGGAAAAAATATGCATCTTGCCAACAGCAGAGTTCGCCGAAAACGATGAAGGGACTGATCGAGCGAACCGAGTCTCTTAACCATCCATCCCATCCCAGTCGAGGAGGAGCTTTTCTTATTTATTTTCAGAAATCCAGTTATTTCTGGGTGGGTGAGGATGTTGGATATCAACAGAACCCACCCCACGCTTCATCCCTGGCTACTATCCGAAAGCAAGCAGTCCACTAAATTTCTACTATCCGAAAGCAAGCAGTACACGGTTCCGGCAGCTGCAGCAGATAAACATATCCGATTAATATCATCGTCATCATCGTATTGGCATCGACCGAAGCCACTGTGGATAAGTGGTGGTGAGCCGTTATCAGCGCAGGTCTATCGGTGGCGTATCGATCAATCGATAACTACTGATAGCAGCCAAGAGAGCCGTGGAGATCCTCTCAGGATAAAAAATCATCGCATTCTTCATTTACCCGCCAGTGACCTACATTGGGATCAGTACCACTGGCAGTTTCATTTCGATCACCGATCAAAGCGGTCGCCAGGAGTCCGCAAGAAAATTTATACTTACAAGCTAATTTATACCTAAAGCTAATTAAAATCCTACAAGCTAATTAAAATACCTAAGTTAATAAATAATAGTTAAAATTCCTTAATAATTAAATACATTACTAGATCAAGTCAATAACTTAAATAAACGGCGTTTTTACGTTAATAGTGTTATTAGTTACAAGTGGCGTAAAATTATTATTCACCGCGGCACAGCGGCCATCGATCCGAACAGAATTGGATCAGACACTACCGTCGGTCGTGGCGTCAACCATCCATTGGCAGGAACCGCCGAGCTAACGATACAGTCCACTTTCCATCTTTCGGTCTCACTGCGTGTTGGTCAGGACCAGGACCAACAATGGTTAAGCGACCTAATGGTTTTCACATAAGTTAATCTACAAGCAATATTATGCACCACTATTAAAGAATATATTTTCTTAATAATAATCAAACCCATTTTTCAGCATGAATGAAAATAACTTTCAAGACACTGGACGATATGTTGGAAGTACTGCTTGATATAAGCGTATTCCATCAATGATTCGTAAATAAACATAGCTAAGGTTTGGTAAACTGTATTCAGTAATTCAGTTTCGATAATTATGTATAACAACCTATGCCATGTGGTTGGTACAACCACGTCAATTGATACCATCACAACCGTTGCTAAGGGTCACACTTAGCGAAATAATAAATAACATATCTGAAAACTAAGATCATACTGAATTCACTTTTACTTTCCGTTGAAAACATTTCACTTTTGATGAAAAGCGCACCCACTCGCGATTTTTTACACACTGCTCCTCATTACAAATTATTTCATACATACCAGAAGACACTAGATTCCACCCACTTATATAATACCGATACAAAAGCCAATTCATATACAATAATGTGATAACCAGTAACTCCTTCAATTTTCATACACCTTCCGTTTCCCAGGCTGCAATAGTTACCAACCACAATCCACAGTTTTCACGAACCAAATCACCATCGCCATTCTCACCACTTAATCAGTTTTCACGTATCACTATCAAAATTCATATTTCACTAGTATAAATATTTATTGCTAACAGCTTTCAAAGCTTTAATTTTATTTTTTTCAATGAGTACAAATGAAAATTAGAAGATAAATTCGGACGCGAAATTTTTCGCGTTCATACACGGCCGCGGTTTACTTCGATTGTAAACAAAGTGTGTGTCTAGTTCTTTCGGAGATGGTTCGCAGTTATAAACGAGTTTCTGGCCGGAAAGTTGGACAAAAACTAGCTTGGTCGCAGCTATCGAAGCAGTTAACACTGGAACATCTGTAAAACGAGCCGCTATTGAGCACGGAATACCTCGAAACACTTTGAAGCGGCATTTCAATTAACACAAAAGGCAAACGGAGCAGCAGGAGCACAGTTTGGGCCGTTACAGAAACATTTTTTCGCAGCAGCAAGAGCGTGAACTGGTAAATTACATTCTCGAAATGGAAAAACTGTTCTACGGAGTTACACCGAAAGAGATTCGAAGTATGGCATTCCAACTGGCTACAGCTAATGGAATAAAGCATCCATTCGACAAAAAATCCGAGCTAGCTGGACAGGACTGGCTCTATGGTTTCAGGAAACGCCATCCAGAGCTTTCCTTGCGATCTCCAGAAGCCACATCAGCAGCGCGGGCCCAAGGTTTTAATCGAGTAAATGTACGTAATTTTAATGATACAATGCAGCATGTGCTGGAGGGTACCAAATTCCTGCCGACCTAAATTTACAACGTCAATGAGACTTGCGTTATGACGGTATAAAAGCTTCAAGGTAGGATTGGGTATTATTAATTTGTCTTTCCTTATAGGTTCAAACAAAACGATCAAAAGTATTGGCTCTAAAAGGAAGGCGACAAGTTGGATGCATAACGTTCGCCGAGCGAGGTACTCTTCTACGGCATGTATTTGTGTGTCTGCATCAGGACAATTTTTGCCGCCGATGTTGATATTTCCTCGTGAAAGACTCACGGATAAGTTGAAGGTTGGTGCTCCGCCAGATACTCTGTTTTGCTGAACTCATCTGGATGGATGACAGTTGATTCATTTAACTTGTGGTTCGATCATTTTCTGAAGCATGTTCGGCCGTCTCCAGAACACCCAGCATTGATCATCCTAGATGGACATGCATCACATACTAAAAACTTAGCGTTTTTAGGAAAAGCTAAACAGAGTAGTGTTACAGTTGTGAGTCTCCCACCGCACTGCAGTCACAAGCTACAGCCGTTGGATGTTTCCTTCATGGGGCCACTAAAACCAACCTCTTCCAAGCGACCGAAAGGTTTCTCAAGAAAACCCCTGGGAAAGTTGTAACCCTCAATGACATTAGCAGCCTTCTGGGAGAGGCATTCATTAAAACTGCCAGTGCCACACCGTCCAATGCCATTAACGGGTTTCTAAAAACAGGTATCTATCCTTTCAACAGATTCATTTTTAAGGAAGATGAATTTACTCCATCAGATGTGACCGATGTGTACGGTAGCAACCCGTTCATGAATAATTGTGATATTCAGACTTCTCTCCTTGGCGGCACTATGCTAGATGACGACCTTGAACTTGAACCTCCTTGTTTTGGCTTCAACGATATCGGAGAAGAAATTGTGCAAGACATGACCTCGATTGCAAAAACCCACTTTCAAGGCGCTGGGTCAGATGTTTCGAAGATGGAGACAGTTTGTGTTTCCTCTACCGAAGATAAAAGGTAGACTCATGGCGCAACACGTCGGAGGGAAAAGGCTACGGAGTTGACTGGTGAAACATATCGCCGGGCACTGAAATCGGCAGAAGCAAGCAAGGTCATCTTGCGGGTAAACCGAGGTCTTAAACGAGCTCATAAAATGCCTTCCAAGCTTCCCAAAACGAAATACTCGAAGCGACAAGATAAAGAAAATATAGAAGATTTACTATGCGATGTATGTGGTCTCCGCTTCAGTTCCTCTGAACGTGGGGAAGGCTGGTCGAAATGCCTCCGGTGCAATTCTTGGTTTCATCAGTGCTCCGGGAAACAATGTCCATCATGCAATAACTGATTCTGTTTTAACATTTCGTAACTAAAAATTTGAATCCAAAGAATGGGTTTTTGTTTTGTTATAGCATTAATATTGTTTAAGTTAAATAAAAACATAAAAAATTTCTAGAAAAAATGAATTGTTTTAATGCAATTAAAACATTAAACATTAATTTCTATTATGTTTACCCAGGGCCATCTTGCCCCGAAGGGGTGTCCATCTTGCCCCACATATGAATGCACTACCCAACATAACTATCATTTTTAAAATACTCTTTTTTGCTATTTAATGTTCAATTCTCAAGGGTTTTTCGTTATAACTTCATAGAAAAGACTTGATATAATAAACTTACGGATAAATTAACGATATTCTGATGAATTTGGTTGTCCCACACACCCTACCGCTTAAGGTGGCCAACTTGCCCCACATTCCACTATCTCTGAAATCGTCGTCTCGATCGGACTTGCCGGGAGATCATGGTCAGTAAGGGGTTGTTAACGGAATAGTAAACTCGATTCGAATGCTGAAGGAGCATTCTACAGCGGATAGAACTAAAGAATTTCACGGCCAGTCACAACATGAAGGATTACCTCACTTTCAGCGTCTCTCCGTCGGTTAAAACCACCTGGTCAAACGGGAAAAGTACATCGTAGCTAGACCACATACTTATGACAAAAATGAGCTTTCTAAAACTGCCGCGTATTAGAGCATACTTCAAGCCGGCACCGATCAACGATCACAAGATGGTAGAATGTGTTTTTAAACAGAAGCAAAACACAGAAACCATAACCCAACCTCTCCTTCCAAATGCCCATAAACAGAACAAGAGCCAATGCGGCACAAAGAGAATGAAATTAGACCTGGAAAAGCTGAAAGACGATGAGGCAAGGGACAAATACCAGAAAAAAACTAAACCAACTCCTTGAAAGAAGCGAGGTAGAGCAAGGAACAATTGAGCAAAGCTGGGACCGCTTACAGACAGCCATTTCAGGAGCAGCCACAATAATATTGCAAAAGCACAACTCTCCACCGACCCCCCGCAGAACAACTGCATGTAAAGCGGCTTTTTTAGCAAATCAAAAACTCGGGGCGAATAAGCACAACATAGAGCTGAAAGGAATAGCCAAAATGACGCGAATCAACAAGCGTAAGGCTTATGAAGAGCACTTTGCAGAAAAGGTCCAAAAATTCCTAGAGAACGTAGAAAACGAGAACGATCTAGCACGAATGGCAAAAATATTCAGGTTTATCAAAACTCATAAGCGGAAAAGAGAAACGGGAAAGAGAAGATTTATAAGTGTACAGCAGTGGCAAAAAAGCTGCAAGATTCGTGCCCCAGCGTTAGCTCTCAGGTAACGCTTCTCCCGAAAGACGATGACAGAGAGGCAGGACCAGAACCAACTTGGGAAGAAATATGCGCAACCATGTGGAAAATACGCAATACTAGCGCGCCTGGAACAGACAACATAAATAATGAACTGCTGAAGTACGGCTCAGAAAACATGCAGCGGGAACTAACCGATATAATAAAGCAGGCATTCAGAAGCAACGAGATCCCTGAGAAATGGACAACAACGGTACAGGTATATGCTGGGTGAGGGAGAGATCTTCATCCAGCTTTATTACCGTGGGGATCATGTACCGAGGAAACCTCCGTAGGGGGTTGCAAGGTTTTAATACCCCACTTCCCCATGCAGGTTCCTATCCCAAAAATAGCCACAGCGAAAAACGTCGACGAGTACAGATGCATAACCCTATGCCCGACGGTCTACAAAATAGCTACAAATTCTGCTAAGCAGATTAAGGAACCAAATGAACCCGATCCCAAGCTATCAGATGGCCTTCCAGGCAAAAAGAAGTGCCACTGATCAGATATTTGTACTGAGGCGGATATTGGATGAACGCTGGTGGAAACGATATTACACAGTTCTAGTCTCAGTGGACGTCAAACAAGCTTTTGACAGAATAAATACCTCAAAAGCGGCAACCATCTTGATGCAAGATATGGGAGTTTCAAATGCACTAATTAATCGAATAACAAAGGCCTGCTTGTTTGATAGAACTTCAATCCAATGGTTCGGGTAGCGCACGATAGTCATGAACAAAGCTAGAGGAATAAAACAAGGCTGTCCTCTAAGCCCAGAGTTGTTTATTGTAATTCTGCACCACGTGCTGAGATCTATCCAAGAGCTTCGTTTGGAACAGGGAACGCACATCCGCCTCCCGTGTCTCCTGGAATATGCGGATGACATCTTATTCTTATCCAACAAAGAGGACGATGTGAGAAAGCTGCTGGACCTCCTGATCCCCTTGCTAGCATCAGTAGGTCTGGAAATAAACGAGAAAAAAACTAGTGCTTTTCAGGGACCCCTACTACACCGCAAACACAGCGCCAGATACATCAAGGAAGTTACGTGGCAATTAAGGCAATTACGTGCTGTCAGTGGTTACAACGCTGAAGTACTTCGGATTGCTCATCACAAGTAGTTTAGCAAGGCAGGCAACCACCTCAGAGAGAGTGAGGAAAGCATAAAGGCTTTCTAGCGCCTATGCAGTTTCCTGAAAAAGCATACGCTAGAGTGGGATACAGTAAAGCGATTGTATCATTACCTCGTCACACCTGGGGCGACGTATGGTCTAGAGGTTTTGACTATTCTCAAGAGAAATCGGGATTCCTTAAGAAGAATGGAGAATGAAATGCTGCTCACACTGAAAGACCCTGCATTTTTCATATCATCTTATAATCATGTGCTTTCATAGTCATCCCATAGATGCATAAATTTAACGCCGTAAATTGTAAAACGCTGGCCTTTGGCAGACGGATCTCAGAATCAGCTCGAAGGGTCCGCGCAGGGTCGGATCACCGCTGTCTCCTGGCATAGGTGAGCCGACTATGCTTAAGGCTCTGCCTGTGTTTTAGTGGGCGCCAGTACCAGTTAGTCCGTCGATTCGGCACGTGAGTTGAAATAAATCACCAACCACATCAAAGACCTAACCTCTAAAACCTAACAACCTAACGCTTACGGTCAGTACTCGAGTGCCTTCGTTCGACGAATAAAAAGTTATTTGACCGTCTCCAGAGCCGTATACAAGAATGCAATACTTTCAGAATAAAGGTATACTGAACAACAGAAAGCGTTAGATGAAATGAAACGAAAATTAGAAATGATTGAATCTGGTGCGAAACTTGCAAGTACCTGCTCACAAAGCGTCAATAATGATAGAATTGCAATAAACAAAGTTCCAATGCAACCCGGTGAAAGAGTCATAGCCATTGTTGGAAAAATATTCGATCTCTTCGATATTTCCGACCTGATTTCGCATATCGTGAATTGTTTTCGTCTACCCGTAACACCATCTAAATGGTTCCATTATTCCGACCAACATCGCAATTTTCGACGATCGAGGAGCTCGTGATGCTGTAGTCCGCTGATATTTCGAACTATATAACAATGTCAAAATATGTCGGATTCTCACGGATCTCCCGTTTAATTACCGTTTTACCATCAATGAAATGTTTCCCGTCTCTCTTTCGGATTCGAAATCTGGCATTGAGGTTGAAGCACAAAAACGCGGTACAGTCGGTATTTGTACGCAACGGCTTAGTCTCTATACGGCTATTCCATCAATCACGTCACGTTACGTTACGAAAAGCTTTTGGTAGACCTGCATGAATTTGATTTCGACAGAATCTATCTCGTTGGCGACTATAACATAAATGTAGCTGATAGACCTCCAGGAGGTAGCAGAAGAGATCGGTCGGCTGAAGAACAATAAAGCGGCTGGGGTAGATCAGCTACCCGGCGAGCTGCTGAAATACGGTGGTGACGCACTGGCTAGAGCGCTGCACTGGGTCATTGTCAAGATTTGGGAGGAGGAGCTACTACCGGAGGAGTGGACGGAAGGCATCGTGTGTCCGATCTACAAAAAGGGCGAAGGGTTGGATTGTTGTAATTACCGCGCAATCACACTGTTGAACGCCGCCTACAAGGTACTCTCCCAACTTTTATGTCGTCGATTATCACCATTTACAAAGGAGTTCGTGGGGCAATATCAAGTGGGATTCATGGATGCCCGTGACACCACGGATCAGATATCTGGGCTCACTGGTTACCGCAGACAACGACACCAGCAGAGAAATACAAAGGCGCATAATGGTAGGAAATCGTACCTACTTTGGACTCCGTAGGACGCTGCGATCGAACTAAGTTCGCCACCGCACGAAGTTAATCTACAAGACGCTGATTAGGCCGGTAGTCCTTTACGGCCATGAGACATGAACTATGCTCGTGGAGGACCAACGCGCCCTTAGTGTTTTCGAACGGAAGGCGTTGCACACCATCTACGGCGGAGTGCAGATGGAAGACGGAACGTGGAGGAGGCGAACGAACCATGAATTGCATCAGTTGCTTAGGGAACCACCCATCGCTCACACCGCAAAAATCGGTCGCCTGCGATGGGCTGGGCATGTCGTGAGGATGTTGGACGACAGCCTGGTTAAAAAAGTACTCAATAACGATTCGACTGATACGAGACGGCGGGGCGCGCACACTGAGAAAACTTTTCGTATAATTTCTATGTGTCCCACATATATATTTTTGCAATGTGCCCAGTAAATGATCTTTATGTGCCAAACAGTTATCATTTATGTGCAAGTGAAAAATCAACACATACTATTCATATGCGTATAATTTTTATGTGTATAATTGCACATACTATTCATACGCGTATAATTTTTATGAGTATTTCTGGGAGGATTGTGTTTATATGCGGCTCATGATAATCATATGGGATTTCATATGGAAATTTACTATTAGTTATGTGCAGAATATTTTGAGTGCAGCGAGCAAGATGGATCGATTAAGTGGAAGGCGACCTGCGGACCCTACGCAGACTACGTGGCTGGCGAATTGCGGTCATGGACCGAGTGGAATGGAGACGACTTCTTCGTACAGCAGAGGAAACCACGGCCTGGAGCTGATTAAAGTAAAAGTCAAGTAGCTGATAGTCACACCTGCGGCAATATAATGACCCTGAATCGAATTAACTCATTTTCGAACTTAGGTCTTCTACCAACTACTGCCACACGAATCCCCGAGCAGAGCGCGACAGCCATCGATAAGGGATATTAAAGGACCGATGGCTGCCTTGTGGGATTCCAGAATGAGCAGTGAACGATCTTCAGAGACTGGCGATTTGATGATTCATCGTCTGTGAGAAGTTTAAAATTTTATCGCAAATAAATACTTCCCCTGTTTTATTCAATCAAGCTAGCCTAGCTTACCCGGTTCGCTTCGCACTGACAGTTCGGATTTCAAACAGCCGGATTTGTAGACTTTTTTATAAATAAAAATCTGGCATCTCTGCTCTGTCAAGTATATTATTTACACTTCGGTTGTGATATCAAAATAGATGATAGTCTTGTCGTTTTCAGTAATACTTATTAGCAGTGTAACGAACCAGAACGAGAAATTATTCCGCTATAATGAATACTCCCCGAGGATTTGATCTCGATGATTTCGAACCACGAGACTATCAACGGGAAATGAAAAAAATCTGCCTGCAGAAAAATACCTTAATATATCTGCCACCCGGAGCCGGCAAAACACACATCGCATTAATGGTCATCAAGGCGATGGCCGGTGAGCTGACCAAGTAAGTACGCGGCTTAACATATTTGAAAAAAAAAAAAAGCAAAACGGCAGAAGGGTTTGCTGGCTCAGTATGCTTTAATCCCACTATAAAATCAAAATTCTACCGACATCAACCCTTTTACATGCATTATGCGACCTTTTGAAAGCTAAAGCCAGATATGTTTAGTTCTGTTAAAAACTATGTGAAAATTGTGGGAAATAAAACAATGGAGATTAAAGGCTGCTTAAAACTATCAATTTATTTTGCCTTTCGATCCGCGTATGCGACAATAATAATGGAATGATAAAAAACATGAAATTGAAAACCCGAACATGCTTAAGCGGCTTTGTCTGCTCTCTCTCTGCGAGGTAGAGTCGACGTTGTGCCGGTTGTGCCAGGAAAAATGAGAAAGGTCGAATATTTGCTTTTGCTTTTACGCAAGTTTTGACAATTCGGCATGGGAATAACTGAAAATGGAATGGAATCAAGTGATAGTGATGCCAGACTGCCACAGCCAGTTTGGTTATTCAGAAATCAAACGCACCGCAGCATGCAATCATGCTTTCGCTTTGTCGCGTAGGAGAGCATTCATCAGATTGTTCTCGGAAAGCGAAACAAAGATTAGGGACTAGGCAACGCACTAGCCCGCTTAGGCGCGTCCGGCAGAAATCGAACAAAAATCTGGCAGCGAAAAACTTTTTCTGCCAGACATTCTGCCGGATTTCTGGCCGCAGTCACCCGTGAAAACTAGCAGAAATGACACATCCGATTCGGGCAGAAATTTCGCCTCGGTTTTTCTGCCGGATTTCTGTTCGATTTCTGCCAGAGGTTTCGAATAAAACCCGGTCTTGTACCAATTCAGCTTTCCCTCCTATTTTGGAGGGTGGCCGCAGCGGAATGTAGCAGCACGAAGCGTGCAATAAACAGGTTAACAATTAAATTATACCTGCTTTATCATGTTCCATATTATTCTCTTACCTTTTGCCCGAAACTGCAAAACTGATGAACCGCTTAAAGTGTCACATTTGACATAAAGAGAATCGGGCGAAAAATGAAGACTAGTTCTGTTCGATTTCTGCCAGGCATCCGAAATTTTCGTAAGCGGGAGAGAGAGAAAAAAACGAAGCAAAATTTTGAATGAAAGTGTGCATTTTTTGATGGTTTTGAATACACACCTTTTCTAGGTGAGCTTTTCGTGGCAAACTTAGAGAATAAATTAAATAAAAATAGTCCTCTTCCAAACCTTGATTGGTGGCGATATGTTGACGATATTTTTGTATCTTCAAACAAGAAGAATTTGAGAATGTTTTAGATATTTTTTAGATAGGTGAACAAAAGCTTTATTCGACAAGTTGACGCCGCGGTAAAAATGATATTTTTTTTCAAGTTGTCAAAACACATACAAAACTAAAGTCATCAGAAGCGAATTTGAATTTTTTTAAAAATACGCGCTTTAGAATCAATCAAATGTTGTGGTTGGGTTAGAAAATAACATATATACTTACAGTCATCCCAGTATTATGGGCCAGTTAAGCATGATGATGCTACAAAATTAATGGTAGAAACACAGATTTAAATAATTTACAGTTTATTTATAACTTAATTGGTTATAAATATATCAAAATTTGATGTTCTGTAGGCAAACTTATTCCAAAATCACACACTTTATTGCAGAACAACAAAATGTAAGCAAGTTCCATTCCCAGTATTATGGGCCACTTTAAAACCTGGTCAGAATTATGGGTCAATGCTCCCAGTATTATGGGTCAGTAAAACAAAATTGGTTTTATTTAGAGAAAGGCGTGCGCGGGTGTGTGCAAGGGGGGTTGGAGGGGGGGGGGATGTTGTAGTTCTCGCGATTTAGTGATCTTATTGTTTCTTGTACTGTACTCAGCAACTGTCTGAGTGAGTTGAGATTAGAATCAATTTTAGCTTCTTCTTCTTCAGGAAGCTCATCAAACTGATTCAATCTATGCTGGATGGTACTCAGTGCTGTGTTCGGACTTCGAGTAGATTGTCAAGTTCATTCGAATCACGCAGAGGGCTTTATCAAGGTGATGATCTCCATGGCATGACAAAACAAGTATTCAAAAGGCAGCTAATGCTATCTGGATACGATAGGCAGGACAAATTGCAAGAATGCCGAACAACTACCCTGCAAAGTATTTGCCTCACATCCGGTAGGAATAAGACGACCAGGGGTGCAGTGAGCAAGATGGTTAAACTAGGTGGAGCGAGTCTGAGAAATTGGAGAGTGTTGGCCCGCAACCGAATGCATTGGAGAAACTTTGTTCATCAGGCTTTGTCTTAGGACGGCTAGCCAACTAAGTAAAGTAAGTAAGTTCAGGAAGAGGAAAAGTATTTGGTCCTAGCGTATTAGTTTTGGATGGTTTCCAAAATTAACGCGAAACTGTACTGTACGGTAGATTGTGATCCCTTGCAACTTCCTGAACGTTTTCGGTTTGTCTTACTAGATCAAGAGCGTGTTGCAATATATCAGGATCATAGTGCTTCGATTTCTGTATATTGATTTTCCTTACACGTTTTTTCGTTTTACTGAAAAAAAATTACGATTTTAGTCAAAAACAGCGAGTACTGTTGATCTATATGCTTAACCCATAATACTGGGAAAAGTTAATTTTGCTCCCAGTATTATGGGCCATTGTTTAACTTCGTATATTAAAGCGGAAAATAAATTTTTCTAGGTGGTTTCACCGTAATTCAATGAATACATACCTATTCCCTCGATTCCCATCCATTTTGCGCCCAGACATAAAAATTTACGCCGCTATTCAGTTTACAATTCACTACCGACTTTTTATAACAACCGCAAAAATAACAACAAATCGACGGTCGATTGGTGCCTACTGACAATTATCGGAAAACTAGGAAAATTAGCGCATTGGAACTAAGTGTATTGCTGTCAAGCATGCAGCGGAATATGGCTTCTGTCTATTAAACTCATACTCGATGGTTAAATATTAGTTTTCTATGTATACAACTAACGTAAAGTATAGACTGGCCCATAATACTGGGTGGCCCGTAATACTGGGGTGACTGTACTATAATTTTTATTTGCCTGCATTTTATTTAAAACTGTTAAAATTTTATTACATAATAAATACTAAACAATAAGGACATTGATTCAGCATGCCTTGGATGAAATACAGTTGGATTTCGAATTTGGCATGGCTCGATTTTGGCATGGTTCGATTTTGGCATGCCTCGATTTTGGCAACAAAAGTATCCGTTTTTGGCAACACAAGATATTTCTCTTCCAAAAATATGCTTAAATATCCATCAGTTTCCGCATACATGCTTTAAACGACGAAAAAATGATGCCCTGAGTATGATCATGAAAAAAAGTTATGTGGTTTCGAACAATAATATTTTTATTGCCGTAGGACTACGTCTTACCGCAGGGTGTCAATAACTTATTTGCATCGTAATATTTGAACAGCAATTTTATGAAATGTGTACTTAGGACAAGTAAATTGAGATCCGGATTTAGTTTGGGTGTGTATGGTTATGTTTATCCAGCTTTTTATGAGCCATAATGTCGGACGTGTTCGTAATATTTGAACAGCATTTTTGACATTTTCCTAATACATCGCACGTTTTCTTTCTGTACATTCCTTTAGTTTTACCGTGAACACGCGGAAAGAAACCGTGCGATGTATTAGGGAAATGTCAAAAATGCTGTTCAAATATTACGAACACGTCCGACATTATGGCTCGTAAAAAGCTGGATAAACATAACCATACACACCTAAACTAAATCCGGATCTCAATTTACTTGTCCTAAGTACACATTTCATTTATAATCACCAGTGCGCTAGCTAGTAAATACGTTTTCTAACTCGCTGCAGAAAATTTAAAGTTCGCAATATTCATTTTACTGAGATTTAAATAAAAAATGTTTTGATTTGTATATCCGTCCAGCGAAAAATTATAACTGATCATCATTTTCCTAGTTCGGACAGCCAAATGTAGGAGTCGCATGAACTTCATTAGTTTTGCGTTTATTCGCCTATAATATTCACTAGGACATCAAATTCACATTCGAAGTCGAACACGTCGGCAGACTCCCGTTCTTAAATGTATTCGTTTTAGGGAACGCACGTCTGACTTTACCAAGGTAAACAAAGACGCAGGAAAATGGATACCGTTTCATTTTAAGCCTAAAGTTGCGGCACATATATTCTAGAATATCAATCCATTAACTCCTGGAAGCATCCATCTTCTCCGCCCAATTAATGCACCGTGGAAGTTGGATGTTGCTGGAAGTCTCGAAATTTATAAACACCAATCGTCGCTCCTTAACAATAATGCAGAAAACAATTTTTCATGGCTCTTCAAGCTTATTCCAAACCTAGCACAACATGGGACGGATCACTTTTCACTTAACATCCGCGAATACTGTGAGGTTAAAACTACTAAGCATAATAAAACGGAATTCGGTTTCTTTAACTCGTATTGCAATAGACCAAGGTTATAGCGCCTTATCGATGTTTTGAAGAACCATTTGCTTCCCATCGGTTCCAACGAGATTCTGCACCTTCTCACCAGGCGAAAGCTACAGCTACACTATCCGATGGTTTCGGACCGGTTTCGGGCCTCATAAAAATTAATTTGTGGGCTCGGGTCGGGTACGACTTTTTACTTTTTTTCTCTTAATCCGGTACGGGTCGGGATTGGGTATTCAAGGTTTCACGCTATCAGACAAGAGGTCCTAGACCTTACTCTATGTAGCGCCTCTATAGCTGAGAAAGTCAAAAATTGGCATGTCTCTGATGAACCAAGTTTATCAGACCACAGACATATCATTTTCGACATCGAGGCTAATCCTCTAAAGAGAGAACAATTCAGGAATCCGAGGAAAACCAATTGGAGTTCCTTTAGGGATCATCTGATTGCCTCACGTAATTCCTGTCACAATAATATACGAACTCCAATTGAGCTGGATATCGCCGCTAGTGACCTGCAATGTAGGATCACAGACGCGTATAACACAAACTGTCCCGTAAACACGCGAACAGTTTGCCGTGATGTGCCCTGGTGGAATGAGACGCTTAGCAATCTCCGTCGGAAGGCAAGGCGTCTGTTCAACAGGGCCAAAATCACGTCTAACTGGGAAGACTACAGAGCTTCCCTCACCAAATACAAGGCTGAGCTACGCAAAGCCAAAAGGAAATCTCGAGTTAAATTTTGCGAAAGCATTCAAACTCTGCCAGAGGCTACGCGTCTGCAGAAAGCGATGTCCAAGGACCATTGCAATGGTCTAGGGCAATTGAAAAAAGAGGATGGGAGTCTCACTGTTACCACCAGGGAAACTCTGGAAGTTCTGATGAACACGCACTTCCCTGGTTCGACAGTGACCACTGGGCAAAACATAGGCGGGCAACAGTGGAATGGGTCATTACACAATGTGCCAAATGATTCGGTTCTACTTGCACGCCGATTGTTTACGGAGGCCTCGATCAATTGGGCACTCAGCTCTTTTGAACCAATGAAATCTCCAGGTCCGGATGGTATTCAACCCATTTTCTTACAAAAAACGGACGGTGTTATAATGTCCGAGCTCATCAACCTCTTTCGAGCCAGTTTCACTTTGGGGTATATCCCAGAGAATTGGCGGAAAGTAAGGGTTGTGTTCATACCTAAGGCTGGCAAAAAAGACAAAACCATGCCTAAGGCTTTCAGACCGATAAGTCTGACTTCAACGCTTCTTAAGCTGATGGAGAAAATCACGGATAACTATATCCGCAATGAGTTTTTAAAAAACTCTCCGTTACATGTAAATCAACATGCATACCAACACGGTAAATCTACGGAAACCGCACTGCACTGCTTAGTGACGTTAATTGAGAAATCGCTCAAATATCAAGAGACGGCACTTTGTGCTTTTCTTGATATTGAAGGCGCTTTCGATAACACGTCCTTTGCGTCAATTAATACGGCTCTCTGTCAAAAGAGAATCGACCACACTACAATGAGCTGGATTCAAGCAATGCTCTCGAGCAGACAAATTACAGCATCATTGGGAGATACGTCGGTCACGATTTCGGTGATCAAAGGATGTCCACAGGGAGGAGTTCTCTCCCCCCTGCTCTGGTCACTGGTGGCCGACGCACTCCTTCACAAGCTGTCACAGCTTGGTTATGAGACCATTGCTTACGCCGACGACGTTGTACTTATCGTCAGAGGAAAGTTTGACGCAGTACTGTCAAGTCGCTTGCAAGGAGCTCTAAACACCAGCATGTTATGGTGCTCACAAGAGGGACTTAATGTAAATCCCACCAAAACAGTCGTTATACCATTCACTAGGCGAAGGAAACATACCATTACTCCGCCTATACTGAATGGTGTCAGACTGGGCTTCAGTAATGAAGTCAAACACCTCGGAATAATTCTCGATAAAAAACTGAACTGGGCTGCCCACCTAGATTATGCTGTTAAGAAAGCAACTTCGGCTATCTGGGCATGCAGGTCACTGTTTGGCAAAACCTGGGGATTGAAACCTCAACTAGCCTTCTGGTCATATACTACTATTGCACGGCCTAGGATAACCTATGCTGCAGTCGTATGGTGGCCAAAGGTGAATGAGGTGACAGCCCAAGCCAAACTAAACAAAGTTCAGCGCCTGGCCTGTCTTACAGTTACCAGTGCCATGCGTACAACACCTACTGCAGCCATGGAGGCAATGCTATGCTTACTGCCTTTGCATCTTCATGTGAAGAAGGAAGCAGAGCTCGGCGCACTACGGTTGCAAAGGAGTAAAACCATACTCGAAGGTGACCAAATCGGTCATCTTCGCATACTTCGGGAATTCAATCTGACACCCTTAGTAACTTCAGTCTCTGACTGCATGGAAGCCAGGCCCAATATGGACGTTCCATATGAGGTGATTGAAACAGATCGCTCAATGTGGAATAATGGAGGGCCAGATCTTCCATCTGGAACTATCTGTTTTTTTACAGATGGTTCAAAAATGGGGGCCTGCACAGGCTCCGGAGTCTACGGACCCGGCATCAGGGAAACTATCTCATTAGGAAAGTGGCTCACCGTTTTTCAAGCAGAAGTATATGCCATATACTTCTGTGCGACAATATGCCTGAAACGAAAGTACAGGCATGCGAAAATCGGTATCTTCACGGACAGCCAAGCAGCACTACTGGCTCTCAAGTCCGCCAAATGCGTGTCCAAATTAGTTTGGGAGTGCAGCGCAGCATTGAGGGAACTCTCCCGCCAAAACAAAGTTCTATTACTTTGGGTGCCCGGTCACTGCGGAATCGAGGGCAATGAATTTGCTGACAACCTAGCAAGACAAGGATCAGCTCAGCAATTTATTGGTCCTGAACCGTTTCTGGGCACCTCCACATCCGCCGTGAAAGGCGAACTGATGACATGGGAAAAGCTAGAAATAGCATCCCGTTGGAATCAAACACAGGGTTGTAGACAAGCTAAACAGTTTATCTACCCAAACCCTGCAGTAGCTAAAAAACTACTCCATTTAACTCGTAGTGAACTACGCACGATCACGGGACTCCTAACAGGACACAGCCCCGCTCTTTATCATTTAAAGAATATCGGCAAGGTATCATCTGACACCTGCCGCTTTTGTAACTCTGAACCTGAAAGTTCAGCGCATCTGCTCTGCTATTGCGGAGCTCTTGCATTATCAAGGCACAACTTCTTAGGAAGTTTCCTTCTTACTCCATATCAGGTATGGAGCCTAAATCCCAAAACGGTCATTGGCTTTATAAACCATGTAGTACCGAATTGGGGCACAGGATTACAACTATTCCGCTCAACTCCATCAATGGGTATGAGCGATCCGTAAACTGTGTACAGCAATCGGGGCCTGCCACAAAAGACGATCATTAAGACTGTCGCAGTGGCCTTTTAACCCAATGCCCTTCTGGCATACAAAAAAAAAAAAAAAAAAAAAAATTCAAGGTTTCATGCCTGATCATCTCTACCAATGAGCATAAGTGAGCGTAACTGAGCGCAGTAACTCTGGATGCTGCTTATAAAACTGATTGGCTGGAAAATATTTAACGGTAAATGTAACGGTATTGTAAAATTTTGCAGGCCTCTGTCACAAGGCGGAAAGCGAACCTTCTTCGTTGTTAATACGGTGGCATTGGCAAAGCAACAGGCGGAGTTTCTATCGCGAAACCTACCGTATGAGATGACAGTTTATACAAACGGTCGAAACGTTGACACGTGGAAGCAGGACAGGTGGTTGGAAGAATTTGCAAAATATCAGGTAAGCGCTACTTTTACCGAAGTGTATTAATGAGAGTAGGTGTATGATAATAGCAATAGGTCAAATATTTATGTATTGCATCGAAATGGTAACCAAATGTGTATACATTTTCACTGGCGTGCCCAGACATAAACAGAAGGTGGGGCACCTACCATCGAATTTGGACTTGAAATTAAAAGTTTTAGGTAAAAACCAATATTTACATTTGAACTTTAAATTGGAATTAAAATCCGACTTAAAATAAAACATGAAATTTTATTTGAAATTGAACTTGAAATGAAACTGAATACGAACTGTGACTAGATCTGAATTAGGACTTATTTGGTCTTGCTTTACTTCTACGTAATTAAATTAGAAATTTTACTTCAAATTGAATTTGAAAGAGGACTTGACAATGGATTTAAAATTTAAGTTGAAATACAATTTTGACTTAGGAAATGAGCCATGAAGTTGGACTTACAATATTACTTGAAATTGAATTCAAGAATTGGCTGCGTGCCTTGCAATTGATCATTGTGGGTTCCATTTGAATCAACTTGGTGCGGTAACCAAAATTCCGATAGCTGTTACAGCTTCAAAGCTGTAATTTTGTTTAAGTTTATAAATATAGTTTGTAAAGTTCGTTATGTTTGTAAATATAATTACAAATTTAGGTTGATATTCACATTTTAGTGCAATATAGTAAGCTTCGATGACAACAGATAATTGTATTGTTTGTGCAATCGGTAGATCTAAGTAGGTTATTGTTATATATGCATGTTATATATGCAAATTAATATATTAAGGCTTTCAAATTCCAAATCACATAAACTATTATTATATAAATTAAATATGAAACTGGTATGTTAAACTGACTCAAATAGGAAATTGTTATATTATAGCTGCGTTGGTCATTGTAAGTTTACATTGTAATTTACCAGGCGGGTTTCGTGGAACTACAGACTAGATTGTTACCATCCGACAGATTTTGCAGAAATGTCGAAAGAACAACGTGCCTACGCATCACATGTTTGTTGATTTCAAAGCAGCATACGATACAGTCGATCGAGACAAGCTATCGCATATAATGCACGAGACCGGTTTTCCAGGTAAACCGACGCGACTAATCAGAGCTACATTGGAAAGAGTGATGTGCTTCGCGCGTTTCGGGGACACACTCAAGTCTCTTCGAGATGCGGCGAGGTTTGAGACACGGTGACGGCTTATCCTGCAGGCTATTCAACATCGCTTTTGAAGCGGCGATCCGAAGAGCGGGCATCGAAACGAGAGGCATGATTTTCATCAAGGGTAGCCAACTCCTAAGCTAAGAAAGCGGAGTCGAGAAGGATTGGGTTAAAAATAAATGCATCGATGACAAAATATATGAAAGGAAAAAAGAAAATAAATGTGGGCCTTCTACAGACGGTAACGGTTGACGGCGATTAACTGGAAGTGGTAGATGAGTTCGTGTAAGGAGATCCTGCGGCGCATTCACGCGGGAAATCGGGCCTACTTTGCCCGTAGCACTAAACACTACGATCAAGAAGCTTATGCTTCCGTACGAAGCAGACAATGCACAAAAGCCTTATTTGACCAGTAGTTTTTTATGCACATGGAGCCGTGTTTGAGCAGCAAGTACTGCGGACGATATTTGATGGAGTACAAACTGAAAGTGGAGAGTGGCGGAGCCGTGTGAATCATGAGTTACATGCACTGCTTGGAGAGATTCCTATCGTACATCTGGAGAAAAAGTCGGTAGGTTACGCTGGGCCGGGCACGTCGTAAGGATACGACAGCGCGACAAAAACAGTTCTCTTTAACAACCCCACCGGCACCTGGAACAGGGGACTCAACAAGCAAGATAGTTAAGTGATTTTCGTCGTCTGACACGACTGGGAAGTTAGCGGCGAGTGACCCAAGATCGAGTTGAATGGGGACGACTGCTTGAAACAATACGAGTCATCCCTAGGCTGCTGACGACAACGACGACGAATTGTATCATCATCGTACGCAACGCAACTACCAATCAATAAGTTTAATCTAACTTGTTTTTCTAACGGGACAACGTAACTGTATCAGTAAACATCAATAAAAGCGAAACTATCAGTAGTTAATGATAGTTTTCCCATCCATATTCGATAACGTTAATCACCATATCTTGTTAGCCAAACTTGACCGTTTAGGGGTATCAACAAACCTTATCAACTGGTTCAAGTCGTACCTGACTGATCGTTGACAGTGTGTATAACTGAGCTCAATAGAATCAGAAGAATTCCGCAATCGTTCAGGGATCCCACGAGGCGGTAATTTAGGGCCATTACTGTTTATCATATTTTTCAACGACGAATGCCAATGCTTACCGGAAGGTTGCAAACTACTGTATGCCCATGCCGACAACCTTAAAATTTTCTGGATAATCAAAACTTCCACTGACTGTCACTTGTTACAAGGAGTCATCGACAAATTTCACGACTGGTACAAACGCAACTTCTTGGTAATTAGGCGTAGCGAAATGCTCAGTAGTCACTTTTACAAGAAAAAGCACCCGATTCAATGGATGTACATGATAGGAAACGAACACGTAGATCGAATAAACGTAGTACGTGAGTTTGGGGTTATGCTAGACTCTGAATTGAACTATTGTTATTATTGGTCAGAGGTGGGCACCGCTAATCAGCTAACCGCTATCCTTTTAGCCAGCGAGTATTGCGTTCGCTGGGTTTTAAAAGCTAATTTTTGAAAATAATAACAAAAATAAGTGTGCGATTTCTTGCAAATTGATAAAATTGCAAATATAGTGCATTCATGGCTAGTTGTACTGTTTCCAAAAATTGTTTTCAAAAATTAGTGGCTGGTAGTTTAGTTGGTAGTACTTATATTTATCGAATGCTAATAGAAGCGCTAGCACATTTAAAACTTAGCGAACGTGCTGCTTGCTAGCTAAAATGTTAGCGGTTAGCTGATTAGCGGTGCCCACCTCTGTTATTGGTAATATTGTTTACATACATCAGACACATGGTCTACATGAACACTTACGAACTAAGATACAATAATAACAATAAAAAAAGTAAACCAAACTTTGAAGGTGAAATAACAAATAAGGCTTAAAATTGGGTTACGATCTGAAGTTGAATAACGAGATTTTAAATAGAAAAAAAAAAAAAGAAAATGAAGATGGACATGAAAAGGGACTTGAAAATGGGTTCCCGGTCACACCATGAGGAATCATTTAGTTTTATGCTAAATTTAATAGAGAAGGTAGGACTCCTGCTCCAGCATGCCCCCGCCTGGGCACGTCAATACACATTTTTCGTAACTATTTTATTGATGTTAGTAAACGTCAATGCATACGATCAAACCTCTTCAAATGTCAATACACTACTATGATACATTTACAGTTTTTTTTCTCTTTGGTTATTTAATTATTGTTTTATTGCTCCTTATAGGTGGTAGTTTGCACATACCAAATTTTGCTATATGTATTAAAACATGGCTATCTGTCGATCAGACACATCAATTTGCTTATTTTCGACGAATGCCAGCATGGGGTTGGAGATCATCCAATGCAGGGCATCATGAAGCAATTTTTGAAAACGCCCAAAGTTGATCAGCCTCGCGTTATCGGTCTTTCTGGAATGCTGTTGTATAGGCCACTGAAATCGAAGGACCAAATAGCGTCAGTATTGGAGAAGCTAGAAACTACGTTTTTATCCACCATTGCCACTGTGGGCAGTTATGATGCGTATACTGAAGTATGCAAATTTTCCACTAATCCGGTGGAACACCTGATCCATTATTCCGATCCCGTTCCAACGCCTATCACAGAAATGATAATCAAGGGGATCAGCGAATTTGTAGCTGCAGTGGAAAACTCCCATTGGCCCAAAGCTTTGAGTCCAAATAAATCACTTGCGTCACGACGTGACATGCCCGAGCCGAAAAAGCGAATTGTACAGCATTTCAAGGCAGTAATCTATCAGTTTCAGGATCTAGGACTTTTTGGGGGTTCTATCGCCTTACTAGGGATAAAAGTGCAATTTGAGTTAGATAAACGCCAATCCGACAATTGCGATCTAAGATTGGTGTACCAAACTTGCATAACTTGTATGTTGTACATATCATAGAAATCTACGCGACTTGTTGATTGATACTTTTATTTTCTAGACTGCGAGGAGCTGCGCCACGAAATAGAAAGATCAATGGAAGGGCTGTCCATTCAAGAAAAAGTCAGAAAATTTTTGTCCAATAAAGGTTGGCAGCTTATCAACTATTTGGAGGAAAACTATCGTTCAATTCACGATAGAACAGCAAAGGTTTTAATTTTTGTGGAGCGCCGTTTATCCGCTAAGGTGCTATACCATTTACTTAAAATATACTTTTCTCAAACGGAGAAAATCGTGCCGGATTTTATGGTCGGCAACAATGGTTTTATGCCAGAATCCATTGAACAAATTTTGCGGGCCAGAAAGAACAGCAAGGTGATGCATGCTACCTGCTTGGTCGATGATAGTTAATTAGTTACTTACGATTATTGATTTCTATTGAAGGTGCTGGATCGATTCAAAAAGAATCAAATAAACGTTATAGTTGCCACTAGCGTGCTGCACCAAGGAATAGATTTACAGGTGTGCAATACGGTTGTGAAGTATGATCGTCCACATACGTTCGCATCTTACGAGCAATCCAAAGGGCGAGCAAGGATGAAGGACAGCCAGTACGTTATCTTCGTGAATGATGCAGAAAAAGATAAACTCTGTAAACAAATTGCATTATATAGAAGCTTCGAAGACGAATTGCAAAGGGTTAGTTTTGCAACCTCACACTTCCTTTCTTTTGAATTATTATTTTTTGTTTCCGCTTCAGTGTCTAATTGGAAAAACAATCAATCGTCCGGAAATGGTGCCTGAAAGTCGTTGTGATAAAACGAATGATGAAATAATACGTCAATCAGAAAGTAATAAGTATTTTAAACACTGGAATGATTTTGCGGATGGTAAGGGCTCAAAAATTTTGTCACATAGCTTTTATTGAAGTAAAGAATTTTTTTTTTACTTTTAGATTGCCCCGAACTGACTGGAACGCAAAAACGGGTACGCAGTCACACCGTCAAAAATCCCTCCCAGACAACCAATTGTTTCCCACAACCAGGCAAGCCTTGTTACGTATACATTATTCGCATAAAGGCTAGATTTGAGCAAGATCCAACCAACAAGAACATACAGATTTTCCATCAGTTATATAGCACCGAGAACAATTTTGGCATCATGACTACCAAAGCTTTACCGATGTTGGCAGGAATAAAACTATTCGTCACCCTTGGTTTGATAGACGTTCAGCTAATGCTTCAACCGATCATACTCTCGAACGCTGGTAATAGGTCGGAATTAGAAGAGCTGAAAAACTTCCACGTTATGATTTTCCGTGATATGCTTAAGTTGTGGAAGCAGTTTTTGGTTGAAGACCATTCGAACGATGCCAACAGTTTTCTTATCGTACCGTTGAAACGCTCACAGGAGATCGATTGGTCCATCGTGAGGAAGTTTCCTTGCCTTAAAAAACCCACTGATCTTACACCGAAAGCACGCGAGAAAATGACTTTTAAACAAGACCGGTATCATCATAGTGTGATTCTCCCGTGGTATAAAAATAACGTGGAACAATTTTACGTGGTAACGATGGTACATGCGCATCTGACTCCGGAGAGTCCTTTCCCCATTCCGCAGTACAGGTGAGTTCTACGGAGTTATTTCATTTGTGCAAACTATTGACTGCCTTATGACTAAGACATCTGCCCGTCAACGAACTGGAAAGGGCTGTTAAACAAGCCGGTAGGGTGGACAAAAGTTGTCCTAACTCTTACAGGACAAGTTCCCGGGCAGCAGGTCTCATAGTCAATTTAGCAAAGACTAAATCTACGGTAGTGAACAATGACAATACAACTTACAACTTCACAGTGAAGCCAAGACATGGCGGTAACCGTCGGCAGTGGAGATCTCTGATTTCATCCCTTTGTTCTGCTGGACCGGCGGCGGACGTGGTCATTTCCCAGTGTCGATTCTCTAAACTGGATCGATTCCACTATCTCCGGCGTTCACTGGTGGACAATTGGTTGTGCTAAATGTATTTACGATACCAACATGTTCTTTTAACAAACGGTTTTGATTGAACGTCATTAATGAATTTCTGTCTAACGTCCATCAACCTTGAGTCAAACCCTACTTGGTCCAATAGTCACTTGAGCAAACCGAAACAGAGCCAAGATTCAACGAAAATATTCCAAATTCGATAGCCCGTCACCTTATGCTTCAAACCATCTAACGTCACAGACGACTCCAATGTTTTGTCCAATGCTATTCTGACGCTTGATTTTGAACCAGCAAGGGTAGCATGTATCGGTCTAGTCAATTTTGTTGGAAAACCATGTTCAACCATGATCTGCCACAGCTCATTTCGTTTAACAGAATCGTTCGCCGCATTGATGTTCATAAACAAATGGTGAGCCTGCAAGTTAAATTTCCGGAATTTGTCAAGGATCTGTCGCAAGGTGAATGTTTGGGCCGTCGTTGAGCGACCGTCTAGAAAAGCGCCAACAAAGGTTTCCTGCAACGGCCTTAGTCTATGAAACAGAATGCGAGAGAGATTTTTGTATGCTTAATTGAAGGGAATAATGCCACGATAGTTGCTGCCTTTGAGTCTGTCGCCCTTTTTATTTATTTCTTTTCGCCAATCAACTTTGTAGGCCATTTTGATTTACATTTCTTTTTTATCTTATTTTTAGCTTATTAAATTAATCGTTAAAAATATTAGGAGTTATTGCTGTGCAGTAAATTACAAAAGTATTGCTTAAGTTTTATCTTAGACATTGTGAAGTCAATATTGTTGCAATGTTTATTGATTGATCATTTGATTGATTGATCATCATTTGATTAATAGGTCCAAATTTTACGTAGTTCGTCCTATAATTATTAATCGCAAATATTTGTCGGTGTCTTAAATGCCTCAGGTACATAAAAGTTGAATTCTGATAAGATTTCCGTTGAACCGATTTGATGCGAAATGAAATTGTTTATAAAAGATGCCATTGTAAACTCTCACCGTTCCTTTAATGTTTGAATATTGTTTAAGATGGTAACGGGAATTGAGTCCAACCTATCCTGCGCAGTCCATATAATAAAAACGGGTTTTGTACTGACTCTATTCTTTCTTCATGAGTGATTGTAAATGGAGACATTTTTTTCCATGTTGAGTATTTTTATCACTGCGACCATTTGTTTGATCTATTGTGATATATTCCCCGTTTTATTATAGCTATGTTGTCAAGATGACGCACCACTATCAGAAGTGTTTGTCATTGTTTGACTAACAGCATTTGTCCAGCCCGGTGATGCACTTCGGATGAATTGTTCTCCAAATATCTAAGAGGGTTCTAACAGCCCTCTTTCTAAGAACCTTAATCTTTTATTGAGAATTGCCGGACATCGGCATAACAGGTGTTCCGAGTCTTCTTTTTCTATGCCACAGAAGCGACATATATCATCATAAAGTTTTCCCATTAGCTTCAGATGATAGCGGCTCGGACAATGTCCTGTTATAAGACCAGTATAAATGCTTAGATCTTTCTTCGAAAGCTCCAGTATTTTGCGAGTAATTGAAACGTTTGGAGAGATGAAACGTTTCGACTGCCTAGCATTGAAAGTGTTATTCCAATTTGATTCCACTTTCGTACATTCCCATGCTTTTAGCTCCATTTTTAAAGCAGAAGCAGATAAGCAACAGAAGGGCTCAGGTCCTACAAATTGATGAGATGATCCGAGTCTTGCTAGTGCATCAGCTCTTTCATATCCATCAATTCCACAGTGACCTGGGACCCAGTACAAGTTGACTTGGTTACGACAAGACAATTTTTGGAGTGATTGAATACATTCCCAGACAAGTTTTGATGTGCATGTCGCCGACTTTAGAGCGTTTAGAGCTGCTTGGCTGTCGGACATGATGCATATATTTGAATGTCGATAGTTCCTGCGCAAGCACACAGTGGTACATTCTAGAATTGCTTGTATTTCAGCTTGGAATACAGTTGGCCATAGAAATTGACATGTCTATTCCTGGGCCAGTTACTCCTGCTCCCACTTGATTGTCCATTTTTGAACCATCTGTATAGAAAACTGTCGAGCCTGCACGAATATCGGCACCACCATCTTCCCAGGAATCACGTATAGGCTCAAATACACGAAATATTCGGTTGAAGTTGTATTTTTTCTCCATCCAATCTTCATTACTTGTTACAAGAGGATTAATACTAATAGTTTTTAGAATACTGAGATGACCAGTCCAGTGATCTTTTGATCCTCAGAGCACTTTTTTCAGCTTCTAATTGTATAAACTGATGCAATGGAAATATATAGAGTAAAGCATCCAATGCCTTCGAAGGTGTACTTCTCATTGCACCTGTTATTGAGAGAGTGGCTAGCCTTTGAAGTTTTTCCAGCTTTAATTGGGTAGTTTTCTCTTTCGTTTTTGGCCACCAGACCAACGAAGCATAGGTAATCCTGGCTCTGACAATGGCCGAATAGATCCAATGGATCATCTTTGGTTTCAGTCCCCATTGCTTACCAAACGTTCTTTTACATATCCATAGAGCTTTTGTTGCTTTGTTTACTGCTTGCTCTAGATGTGTGTTCCAATTGAGTTTTCTGTCAAGAAATACTCCAAGATATTTGACAATGTCTGAAAGTTTTAAAAGTGTTCCTTTCAATAGATTTATAGATGAGCTTCCAAGGCTTGCTGATATCTCCCTTCTTAATAACATAACATTTCGCTAGTCCAGTCGATAATGGATATATCGAAACCACGTTTCGTCATAGCCGTAATCATTGAATTATGAGATGAATTATCAAATGCGCCTTCTATGTCAAGGAAGGCACCTAGTGAAATTTCTTTCGCTTCAAAAGACTTTTCTAGTTTTTTTACAACAGTTTGTACTGCTGTTATTGAAGATTTGCCTTCTTGATATGCGAATTGATATTCGCTCAAAGGATCTTTGGCTAAATATGATGACTTTATATGCTCATCAATTATTTTTTCCATTGTTTTTAACACAACGGACGATAAGCTTATCGGCCTGAAGGATTTTGGTGAAGCCTTATCCTTTTTATTAGCCTTCGGAATGAACGTGACCCGTACTTGTCGCCATACTGCTGGTATATGACCTAGTATCAGGCTTGATTGAAAAAGGTTTGTTAGAATAGGTGTTAAAAACGCCTTGCCCTTCTATAGTAGTACAGGAAAAATTCCATCCCTACCCGGTGATTTGAAGGGTTCAAAAGTGTCAATCGCCCATTCAACCTTGCTTCTTGTAAAAAATTTTTTGGCCAAAGTACAAGCATCATTCCTGTTTCTATCTAACCCAGCCATTTCACTCGCTATTTCGTGAATGTCTGTCCTGGTTTCAAAATTTACAGTTCTCAATGTCAGTGCACTTTGGTCTCCGCATGTATTAATGATTGAACAGGGAAAATGTGTTCTCATCATTAATTCTAATGTTTCCTTAGTTGATTTAGTAAAAATAGCCATTCTCTTTTTTCAAAGTACCTAACCCATTAGAATGTACTTTAGCGAGGATTTTCTGCAATCTAGCAGTTGCTGGAGTATTTTCAATGTTTTCACATGTGTGCCTCCAGTGAATCCTCTTTTGATCTTCGTATTTCCCTATTATAGGCAGTGAGAGTTTGTTTATACTCCTCCCACTGTTGTGTTCTTTTTGCCCGGTTAAATAATTTCCGAGTTTTCTTTCTAAATTTCTCCAATGTTTCTAAATTTCTCCAACTGCAAACTATCTCGATGCTTTACTAAACGATTTTCCACTATTTATCATCAGAAATGCCATATTCCAGTATATCGACATGTGTTTAGCTTTAGTCCTTTCTATTTTCTTTTCAAAACATGAAATAAGTTTGGATAACTAAGGATACTGCATTGGGGAACTAGTTTCGGGATTTGAAACAGGAAAATCACTTCAAGTACGCTTTTCACTTGATTTTATTGAAAGTGATTTTCTTAGCAAATTGCTAACGACACTGCAAATGGACAAGGAAATCCGACAGACATTTGCAGTTTGATTTATATTAATTGTATTTCATAGCCTACTGCCCAAATTTAGACATCGATATAATGCTAATAAAAAAATGGGTCTGGACCTGTTATCAATATTTAGCATTTAGACTGTTTTAATACATATAATCAAGCAAATTCTATTAGGTGTACGGATTTCGAAGCTGTACGGAATTCGATACCGCATGGTATAATCTGATGGATTGCTCCCGACTTTCAAAAGTTCGGCGGGGATGCCGGCCTTTTCAGCTCTCTCGCTGCTTTCCTAACCTCGTCCAAAGTTGGTGGATCCACATCCTCCATCCTCAATTGTTATCCTGTTTCTGTTGACAGCTCCATCTTGTTTACCATTCAACAATGCATCGAAATGTTGTTTCCAATGCCTAGCCACCTTCGATCTTTCGGTAATCAGGTTCCCCTCTTTGTCGTTGCTCATAACAGGAGTTGGCATGGTCCGGTTCCTGATCCCGTTGATCGTATTAAAGAAGTTTTTCGTATCGTGCCTCTAGAAGCAATTCTCCACCTCCGCGAATGTGAACCCTGAACGTGATTCCAGTACAGTGCTGGCATATCTTATGACGGTGAAGTCTCTTTTCGCACCTCAGTCGCTCTGGCGTGTCACCGTTGCAGCTAATATGTGTTTTCTGGTTCGATTCTTTTCACGAGTTACTCGTTTGCACTTTGCGACAAACCACTCACTGAAAGTGGCTGCAGTAGGAATACCCAATATTTCTCGTGCTGTAGTACTGATCGCGTCGCGGATGTACCTCCACTGTTCGTTCAGGTTCTCTCCAAACTGTTCACTGATCCGCTCATCAGTCTTTCGAGAGTACTCTGCAGCAACACCTTCCGCTGATAACCGCCGAATGTTCAATCGTATCTTCCTCGTTGGTTTCGATTTGAATACATTGGACAACCGGGTGCGGATCTTGCTCACTTCGAGATAATGGTCTGAGTCGACGTTTGGGTCACAATCGTTTACATTTTACAAAACAACCGTTCAGCCGTTGGTTCAGTTTTCCATACCAACGATATATATTCCGTACGCAAAAACTCGAACCATTCTTGAACTGCTGATCGCCTTTCGTTAGTTCATGTTAGTGAGCAAGTTGTTAACTCTGAAGTGAGCTCCGCTCATTTCACATCTTTAAGCTGCTCTCTCTCCAAATCATACAGCTTTTATATACAGTTGATCCAGATGACATTCCAGCGTCTGTTTGATAGTTGTGTCCGGAAGTGACCATCATTCGTGAGACACTTTTCAGCTCCTGGAAAAATTATTTCTCAACTGTTCAGCATGAACTCTATCTCAAGTGACCTGTTGCGTCCGATGTGATCGAATTTGTGTTGCTCTGCGTTCGTATAATGGCTATCTACTCCGACCGGTGGAGCACGGAATACTGCTAATCATGCTAGAGAAACTAGGGCTAGTCTGTCTCTGCACTTTGGTTCAGGTCCTTTCTGACAAAACGATCGCTTTGCGCTTAAGATTGGACCATCTTGTTCTGAAGCGTACGGACATTTTCGACGTCCCCCAGAGAAGCAATCTTGGAACCCTGTTGTTTCCGCTATTTATAAATGCGCCTCCTGTTATGTTCTATCTTTCAGTTGGACTATAGTTACTATATATATAGTTCGGCGGATAGAAAATCGGGAGCCAAATAAACGTCAAAAGCGGAGCCAAAAGCTTTTCAAAATCCAAAATGCAGGAGTAATGTTAAAAAAACACACTTTATTTTCATAGAACTAGTCATTTTCAACACCCGCCAGTGATTATTTTTCGTAAAAACCTGCACATTTCACCATAATTTCAAATTTAATTTCATAAATCAGGGATGCCAATTCGCCTGGTTTTCTATCCGCCGAACTATATATATAGTAACTATAAGTTGGACCGTTCACTAGTTGCATAAAAGTACAACTAAAAAGCAGTTATGTGTCAAACTACTGTTTCTACTTTTTTTGTTCGACAGACTGGACTGGGTATAGGACTGGACTCTCCTGACCGAGATTCGACCATACGCTGACTGGCTTGTTAGACCAGAGTCGTGTCTCGAAACCGACTGGGATTAGCAGACCAATGCTGTACCAGCAATCCACTAACTTCTATCCCTACCTCCATGTATTGATGGCTGGGCTACGCAACCTTGGTTGTCGTACGTAGACAGGGAAGGGGGGCTGCTTTCATCGGATGATGCAATTGTCTTTGAATGCCTGCTTCTCAGTTTAGGGAACCTTAAACTAACCCTACTGTACCCGAAAGGTATAGACAATGATTTTTGATCATAAATTAATTATCTGTAGGTATTCCTATTAATGTAATTCTGTTTTCCTATACAACAGGTCGTACGAGCACTACTTCTGTAACCAATATCAGCAGCACGTTGTGAACAAACAACAGTTCCTAATTGAAGTTAAAGCCGTTACCACATCGTTTAATCTGCTCTGTCCGGGTTCCGAGGAAGCAGGCAGATCCGCGCGTTCGAAACATTCCAAGTTCAATGAAATACTAATACCAGAATTGTGCTACAACTTTGAATTTCCGGCTGACTATTGGCTTAAAGCCACAATGCTGCCGAGCGTTTTGCATCGTATTCAGTATTTGCTACATGCCGAAAATTTGCGCGTAAAACTGGCGACGGTTGCCGGTGTCGGGTGTCTGGAGAATCGTAGCATTGATGGTTTAGATATTGTTTACAAGGAACGATTGGAAAGCAATAATGACGAGGACGACAAAAACGTACTGACCAAACCGCAGGCTGTATCGCAGCTGAGGTGTGAGCAACTGAATAATTTTTCCGGCGGTTGGAATCTGCCCTGGGCAGAAAAAGAGGAACCAGAAGACATCGACAGCAAATGGGACGAGATAACGCAAATGGATATTGATTACCACGACGCATTCGTTAGAAAATACTCCAATTTTAGATTGAATAGTAGCTATATGACCTATGGTAATCCAAGACGCGTCGCAGCAATCGGTGCTGTTCCGCTGGATGTAAAATTTGCGATCAAGCTACTAACCTTAACGCCTCAAAGCACCGCCCGAGTAAGCATTCAACAGAAAGATATTATCAAAGCCATAACCACCAAGTCGGCGGGTGACGTATACGACCTGGAGAGGAACGAATTGCTAGGCGATGCCTTTTTAAAATTCGCGACGTCGGTATATCTGTTCAAAAATCATAAAGATTGGAATGAAGGTTATCTGACCGCAGTGAAAGCAAAACTTATTAGCAACCGAAATTTGGTCTATTGTGCTTTGCGAATTGGGACGCCTGGGATGATGAAAATTCATATTTTCGATCCGAAGAACGACTGGCAGCCTCCTCTGGCGACTGTACCGCAGAAAATTAAGCTAGCAATGGCTAGCAAAGGCAACCAATCGGCAAAAATTTTGTGTAAATTACAACTTTCCGAAGCGGAAGTGAAATCAGGTACAGTAAATTCGGAGAAGTTGAGGGCTTTCATGACTTTGCTGAATGCGGACAATACAAACGTAGAACCGTCACCAATGCAAAATTATTTGTCCCAGCAGATGATGAATGATAAGGTTGCGGCCGATGCAATGGAAGCGCTTCTCGGTGTTTGCGTGAGTTCGGTTGGCGTTAAAAGATCATTCAAAATGTTGTCGTATTTGGGTATTCTTCCGAAAACGCAAGATTTGATGACAATGTTGGATGGTAAAATTCAAAATCAGCGATTGAAAACCGACATTTCGCCGAGCGAAGTAGATGCTTTCCTAGTAAACCACACGCGGATTGAGGAAATACTTAACTACAAATTCAAGGATCGCACATACCTTCTCCAGGCTCTTACGCATGCTTCAGTCGTATCAAATCGAATTACCGGATCATACCAACAGCTCGAATTCCTGGGAGATGCGGTGTTGGATTTTTTAATTTCGGCTTATATTTATGAACAGAATCCAACAATGAGCCCTGGGCAACTGACCGATCTTCGGTCCGCGCTTGTAAACAACGAGACACTGGCCTGTCTCTTGGTGCGTAATGGACTTCACCTGTACATATTATCCGAGTCAGCATGGTTTACCGAAACCGTCAACAAATTTGTTGCCTTCCAAGAACTGCAACAGCACAGGATTACCGGTGAGGTCAATTTGCTGGCGGAGGAAACCAGTGAAAGGATAGGTAAATTTGTCGATGTCCCGAAAGCTTTGGGAGATGTTTTTGAAAGTTTGGTGGGAGCAATTTTCTTGGACTCGGGCAATGATCTGGAAGTAACGTGGAAGGTGCTGTACGGCATGATGCACAATGAAATCTTGAGCTTCACGAAGGACATACCCATCCAAATCGTGCGCCAGTTATATGAGCTCAAGCCGCCTTGTTTACCCGAGTTCGGCCCGCCCATAATTGAGGGTGACACGGTGAAGGTAAAATTGCAGTATTGCATACGAAATGAAACTCGGGAGGTCTACGGCGTTGGCCACAACAAGGACAATGCTAAACGAGCGGCCGCCATGGTAGCTCTCAACGAATTGAAACGGCAGTGATGAGATTGTTCGTTCTAGGCTGTGCCAGGTAAGTTAAGGTAAGTTACCTCATGGCAATGTTTTATTAAAATGGATTATTTCCCTTGTTTTACACATCTTTTTTAAACATGCGATATGAATATTCGTATTATTCGCGGACCGAAATTAATAGGTATTTTGCTTTTATGTCAAATTGTCAAAAGTTTAACGAAAATATATTTAGAAAAATGAAAGCGAAAATGTGCATCAGTAGGCCATGGAAGCGGCTTCCATTTTCTTATTTCATTACTAATCCAATAAAAATGTGACAATGCAAGTGTTTTGGATTTCATAAGTAATTGATTTCTTATTTCGACAGATTTTATTGTTCAGCACTGTTTTATTGTTTGACTGTTCAGCATTTCCAGATTACAAAAAATCAAAATCGTATAAAAGTAAGTAGGTAAGTTACTATACTACTGTACAGTTCAAATTGTTACATTCTTCGTACGGTACGTGCTAGCATTTGTGTATGTGTGCCTTCAATGGAGGTTAACTCTTCCGCTAGGATTAGCGTAAGCTCTTTTAAACGAACAACAGTAGTTATGAATGACCTTGATTATAAGATTAGGTATTCTTTAGCTGTCGGTTGAGTTCGATGTGCGACGTCGGTCGTTGCGTTAAAATGCATTTGTCCATAAAGAAGGGATCAATTTCGGAGAGACCCACGCCTGAATATTGCTCTGAGAATCAGACTTTTAGTTAGGTAATTAAATGGTTTAAATTTGCCGTACGTACTAAGAGCCAAGTCTGAATAACGATATACTAACTTATAGGCTTATTCCACAATACCCCCAATGTGTGACAAAAATGAATTCGAATTTTCGTTGCTTATAATCGCGCAATACCTAGCTATTTTATATTCTGCTCTTCAACCAACAGTTAGTTCATTCAATGTTTTTGTTAACAAACAAATATAATATATGCATATTTTAAATTTTCTTTATAATCATAATTTGCGTGTTACTGCCTTCGAATGTCCTGTGTCCTCCGAAACCTAATAATTGTTTTATTCAATATTGATGCAAACGTTTTGATGTTAAATAAGTATAATCCCACGTCAACATTTATTTTCTATTGATTTTTATGCATTATACGTTATCTGAAAAATAACTGGAATGCATAACATAATCGAAATATTGTAGGTTTTTAAAGAACTAATGGATTTCGGGAAGGTTCTACTAAGCCAGCATGCAACTCAACCGGCCCTTCAAACAATACTTTGGCCAAAATAAATGATTTGGAACAGTACAAACGTCGACCTGGATTACGTTCGTGCAATATCCGCAGACGGTTCTTCCACACATTATTTGAATTAGGGACATTGGAAGAAGCTACGGTAGAACATTTAGTGAGTAGTTGAAGAGCACTCGTGAAAAGCGCGTGAAGTGCTGAGTACGACAGCCGTATCCAACGGGTCGAGAAACATCGCCTCAAAATTCACAAGAGAATACAAAAAATATAATATAAAACATGTCATAAATGATGTCACAAAAAGGTTATCTTTGCAAAATATGCTGTTGCAACGTGGCATGGATGTGAAACGCGAAATTCTCGGGTACATGACTCACACTATCAACATCGTCCTATCGCACTATCAAAAACAGAGGCAGACATCGAAGATGGTATTGAAAGAACTTCTAGAGAGGAAGGTCCTATGGAGCAGGGCTGCATGGAGTTAGAGGAGCACTTCAATTTCGACAGTAGATCGCTTGACGGAGACCCCTCTGCGTCTTGTTCGATTTTGGATTCTCCCAAAGAGGATGCACAAAGCTATTCGGATATTCTTCTAGATCCAACGACGCAACCCTCTGGATCCTCTGGTTTAAGTGTCAGAGGGTTCTGCAACTCACGCAAACAAATGGTACTCGGTACCAATGGTACATGAAAAAGAAGCATACTTCAGGTAGACCAACTGGCAGGCAACTGGAAAGAATAAACGTTAAAGCGTACGGTAAAAAGCGTGACAAAAACTGGAGAAGCGGTATGGCAAACTAGAGATGGTCGGGTAGCGGAAAATTTACCCGAAACCCGCACCCGTACCCGTACCCGCCGGGTACGGGTCGGGTTCGGGTATTGAAAAAAAATATTTTGCGGGTTCGGGTCGGGTACGGGTTTGGTTTTGAAACCGGGTACGGGTCGGGTCGGGTCTATTGACCTCGTTTAACACTAAAGATTGTCGGGTATCCGGACCCGTACCCGTGCCCGACGGGTTGCGGTCGGGTTCGGGTATCAAAAAAAATAAACTTGCGGGTTCGGGTCGGGCACGGGTTTTTATTTTTTTTCCTAATCGGGTACGGGTCGGGTTCGGGTATTCAAATTTTCATACCCGACCATCTCTATGGCAAACGAGGAAAAACGCAAGAAAGAAAAAAAAAGAAAAACTGGCAAAAAAAGGCTGTTGCCACCGGCAAATAGGAAAAGTCACCGTTCTGTCAGCTAAATGGTTTATTCCATAACGAGCTTTAAAGCTGTAAATTTATATCTTTTAGTTTTAATGCGGAACACGTGTTATCAAAAAGGGCTTACAATTTTAGTGACTTTATTTGTCCTACGGTGCTCCTAACCTCACTTGCTAGGTCTGCCTACTCCGTGCAGCCGCGTATTAATGTTGGAACCTGGTCCGAATAACAAAATAAGTAATAATAGATACAAAATACCCTAAGCTACTCACGAAATTCGTTACTCTATTTTAATGTTGAAATTATAAGAAAATTAATTAGCACTTATCCAGAGATGACAATCTATTAACGGACTGAATGCAAATGATCTTGTAATTATGACTGTGTGCTGATCCCGGTCCCAGTTCTCATTTTACCAGCGTGCCCTTCGGTAACATACGACGCTAGCGTATTGGTCGTAACGCCTGCCGTAACATTCCCGGGCCCGTAAAGCTGCTCCGGGTTCGCAGCTTTACCAGTATCAGCAACGTCTAGAACCGCTATCTTAGCTACCGGCCTGCGCATAACTCCTAGAGCAGTTTTAACCTCTGCTTGCCTGATGCGCCCATCCTTTCCAGGTATCACCTTCTGTATTTTTCCTCGCATCCATCGGTTTCGTACTCCTTCGTCCAGTATCAATACAACATCACCTTCTTGCACCGATCGCACCTCAGCGAACCATTTTGTTCTACGCGTTATTGTCGGCAAATATTCACGCACCCACCTTACCCAAAGCCGGTCTAACATGTATTGGCACTGCTTCCATCCATTTCGTAGACTATCTTGCATTACTGTTGGTGGCTGTTCAGGTTGTTTCACTCCGCTAGAACTGAGTAGAATAAAATGATTAGGCGTAAGAGCTTCATACTGCGGCGGTTCCAATGGCATATATGTCAACGGTCGCGAATTCACCATCGACTCAGCTTCACAAAGAATTGTCTGGAAAACTTCTTCAGAAGGCGTTCGCGACTGATTTAATGATCTCATTGCTGACTTAACAGATCTCACCATTCTCTCCCACGCTCCGCCCATGTGCGGAGAGGCTGGTGGAATAAATTTCCACTGCGTATCGGCATTTGTAAAAGTTGTCGCGAGCCCATTATTAATCCCTCTGATCTGATCTGCAAGCTCTCGACTAGCACCTACAAAGTTGGTCCCGTTATCCGTGAAGATCTGTAGAGGCGCACCTCGTCGTGTGACAAATCTTCTTATGGCCAGCTTGCAGGATTCCGTTGTCATAGAACTTACAGCCTCTAGATGTATTGCTCTGATCGTTAGGCACGTAAACAATGCCACCCAACGTTTGATCTGCTTACGGCCTATTTTAATCATAAATGGACCAAAGTAGTCAATCCCAACGTGGGTAAACGGTCGCACATTTGGAGTTACACGTTCCTCAGGGAGAGCTGCCATTCGTGGTACTAGTGGCTTAGCCTTTTGTATTGCACACCATTTGCATTGTTTCACGACGTTCTTAACCGCTAAGCGAAGTCCAGAAATGTGAAATTTTTGCCGCATTTCATTCACAACTGTTTCTGAGTTTTGATGGCCATACTTCCGATGATTCCAGTCGATGATCAACTTCGTAATGGTGTGATTCTTTGGAAGAATGATCGGATATTTCGCATCATACGTCGCGTACGGTGAATTTTCAATTCTTCCTGCCATTCGAACAATTTTATTATTGTCCAAAAAGGGTGAAAGCTTTCTTAAGGGACTGTTCGGGTCCAATTTAATTACAGTGCAATCGGTTGCATGCTGCAGCTTCTCCAGTACAACAATTTCATCCGCGTATTCCTCAGCTTGAGCATCTCGCCAAAGCATTCGCTCCGCACGTTCAAAATCTTCGCTCACCAACAAGGCTTTGTCAGGAAATGCTTGGTTATTCCTATCCCTTCTACACATATCGATAAAATGATACACGTAGGCCACTGAACGCAACAGTCGCTCCCACTTGGAAAATCTGGTACAATCAATTGTCCCTGACCGTATTACTTCCCGATGAACGTGAACTGGTCGAAGTTCTTCTGCAATCTCGATAGGATCTTGCGACTCTTCCGTGGGCCAGAACTCCTCCGATTGGTAGAGAAATGTTGGTGCCCCGAACCATTGAGAAGTCGACTTTAACTCTGGGCCTTTATTCCATTTTGTGGCTTCATCTGCTACATTCTGTTTTCCTGGAACAAATTTCCATTCTCCTACGCTGGTTTCTTCTAATATTTCTCCAACTCTAACAGCAACATACTGACGATATTTCCTAGTATCCGAGCGAATCCATGACAGAACGGTACTGGAATCGCTCCATATGAATCGACGAGTTGCACGAAGCGTATGATTTTCTTCAATGGACTTTAGTAAGCGTACTCCCATTACTGCGGCTCGAAGTTCAAGACGGGGTACTGATAATGGTTTCACAGGAGCAACCTTAGCCTTTGAAGCCACCAGAATACAGCGGACTTGACCACGATCCACTATTCGAAAATATCCGGCACACGCAAACGCAGCCAAACTAGCATCGACAAATACATGTATTTCCAATGACTTGTAGCTGGCTGGGTCATATCCAGGAAAATAACAGCGAGGGATTCGAAGTTCATTTAAATGCTGTAGCTTGTCAATCCATTTTTCCCAGAGTTTCAGGATGGTTTCTGGTACCTCGTCATCCCAATCCGCACCAGATCGCCAGAGTTCTTGGATTATGATTTTACCGTGTATTAACAGATGGGAAATCAGACCGAGTGGATCAAATAGGGACATGACCAGGCGCAGTATGGTCCTCTTCGTGGGTGGAGCTTCTCCCAACAATAAACGCTGTAGTTCAGCCGGTAACACGAATGAAAACATGAATATGTCCTCGTCGGGTCTCCACGTCATACCTAAGACACGCTCTGTTTTGTTTTGTTTGTCCACCGATAAATCTTTCTGCGATTCCAAACTTTCTGCTCCAATCCTTTTAAGCACTTCCTTGGAATTCGACATCCAGTTTCGAATTTCGAACTTTGCTTTAGCGTGCACGGTTTTCACCTCGGTGGCTAACCGGATTATTTCTTCCTCCGTATCACGACTATCCAGATAATCGTCCACGTAGTGATTTTCGACGATAGCTACTGCTGCGTCGGGAAACTGCTTACTCCATTCTTCTGCATTTTTATTTTTCACATACTGTGCGGCGCATGGTGAACAAGTGGAACCGAAAATCGCCACGTCCATGATGTAGACCTCTGGAGGCATAGACCTATCCTTACGAAAGAGAAACATCTGAGCGAAACGGTCATCCCGACGCATGCTGAGCTGCATAAACATTTCCCTAATATCTCCGGCGACGGCCACACGGCGCTGTCGGAAGCGACATAGAACGGCATTTATAGCTGTCAGAAGATCCGGGCCCTTCAGCAGCATAGAGTTGAAGGAGATTCCATTTACTTCCGCTGCTGCATCCCAGATTATCCGCACTTTATCGGGCTTACGAGGATTGATAACGATGCCGATCGGTAAAAACCACGTTCGCTTTGGATCAGCCTCTTCTATTTCACAAGGGGTTGCTTTGTGGGCGTATCCTTTGATCTGGAACTCGTCTATAAGTTTCTCCACTTTAGCGCGTAATTCCGGTTGGCAATCCAAACGGCGTTCTAAACATCTTAATCTCCGCTCTGCCATAAAATAACTGCTCGGGAATTCTACTTTATCTGTCCTCCAGAGCAGGCCAGTTTCGAATCGACCATCGTCCAGTCGCACTGTTGTGTTTCGAAGAATATCCTTTGCGCGTTTCACTTCCTCACTTTCTGGCATCGGTGCAGCCGAAATTCCCAAATTATCGACTGCAAAAAAAGTTTTCACCAAGTCGTGAAGACGAAGTCCTTCGTTACACGCACATATATGAAACGAAGGTGAAGTAGTAGTATCTGCTGACTCGTTCATATTACCAAACACCGTCCAGCCAAGCCTAGTTTTTGCTGCCATAGGCTCATTAAATCGTCCCTCGCGCCTTTTGAGCGGTATCGCTAATTTTAGATTGTCCAAGCCAATTAGTAACTGAGGTACTGCGTCTTGATAACTTCTAACTGGTAGTCCCTGTAAATGAGGGAATCTCATAGAGAGATCGTCGTAACACATTGTTTGCACTGGCAAATTTAAACTTCCCACGGTTCGAACGTTATTCAGTGGAAAGACCTTTGTGCTTCCAAGTCCCGACACCTTCAGGTTAACTCTACGTGAATCGGTTTCCTGGCGAGTAACATTTGCTGTCCACGTCAGGCACAGAGGTTGGACTTTCCCTTCTGCCCCTAGCTGATCTGCAAGATTCTTGTCCATAAGAGTGATCGATGAACCCTCATCAAGGAACGCAAACGTTTTTGTCTGACCCGTCTTCCCATACAACATTATCGGCACAATACGGAAAAGTGTATTACTTTGTATTTGCTGGTGTACAGAAACGACTGAAGGAAAATTATAATTTGTGACTACTCTCTCACCTACTCTAGGTCGGCCTGGATGCAAAAGTGGATTATGATTCTGTCTACAACCGTTCACTTCACACAGTCGTGCAGACTTGCACGGCCATCTGCCGTGGGTAACCAAGCACCTACTACACATTTGATTCGCTTCTACTACTTTCCAACGATCTGCTAATGATTGAGACTTAAACCTAGTACAATCTCTAACCCTGTGGCTAGTACTCTGACACACAAAACATGGTTTTTCTTGATTTTTTGTTCGCTTACCAGTATCAACCTTCTTACTTGCGTCGTACTGCGAGTGAGTATTCATGAACACTTTCTCCCGAGGAATTGATTTATCATTTCGACCCGGTCTGGAGGGATCTGGACAGAACGTAGTGACCTCACAAGCTGCTGATATAAGCGACGTCATGTACTCGCAGAAAGTACCAAGATCGACTATAGTTTGGCGCCTCTTGAACATTGCCCATTCCAGACGAATGTTTGCTGGTAACTTTTCCACTAGCTCGTGTAATAACGTTGGATTAGTTAGATGTGCTTGTTGATTAGCCGCTCTCAAATGCCCGACGAGATTCTGAACCACTAAGCCGAAATTAATAAGAGTCTCCAGTTTATCAGACTTCGGTGGTGGTGCCTTTCGAACTTTGTTGAGTAATGACTGGACCAGTCGTTCAGGACCCCCGAACAATGTTTCTAATGTGTCCATCACCTGAGGAACGGAAGATGGCAATAATAAATTGCTCCGTACTGCTTCCATGGCTGCACCTTTCAGACACCTTTGCAGTCTCATTAAATTTTCCGCATTAGTATAACCGCACATGCTTGTCGAGTTTCGGTAGCTGCTCACAAACAATGGCCATTCTTCTGGATTTCCCGTGAACACCGGCAACTCCTTAGGGACCACCTGCCTGGCAGCTAATTGTTGTTGAAACTGTACGTTGGAATCAGATTGATTAATTGTATGATGTGGTACAAATGGTCTATCGACTGGCCTAGGGTGCGGTGCTACACTTTCGCGATTTAGATTTTCTGTTTGATATTTTTGCTGTTGGATTTGTTCTGGTTCAACATTTGAGCGTAACACTACTTGCGGTGCATCTGACCGATGCACTTGCACTGATCTTGCTGCTGGTTCTATCGCTTTCTTAATAACCGGCGTTGACGTGACCTTTGCTGGTGGAATTGGTACCTTCTTTATCGTCCCAGTATACTTCGGAATTTCCTCTGCCGAAGGTTTACTCTGCGTCAGCGCGTCAGCATGCTGTAATTGTTTCCCTTCATTTGCACCCTTCTGTTCGTTACCATTGGAGGGGATTGGATAGGTCACTGGAACTGGTTCGGCGTCGAATTTGGCCCCAGCCAACTGCTTCCTATGAGTGTCTATCCAGAGTCTCACTTTACTCGAACCGCTGATTTGGCTAAAACGACATTCACTTCCATTTTCTTCTGCTGCGGCTTTGATGAGTGCAGCATATTTTTCGTTCAAGTACTTTTTTCGAAGCTCATTTTTTTCCTTCAAGGCCGTCTCCTGCAGAATACGTTCCTGTTCCAGCTTCTCGGTTAGCAGCTTCTCCTTTTTGCTTAAATGCTTGTTCGATACGAATACGTTCCTGTTCTTGACGAAGACGTTCGTGCTCTTGCTTTTCCATCAGTAGCTTTTCCTGCTCTTGCAAAGCGTTTTGCTGACGAACGCGTTCGCGTTCTTGTTTCTCCGCCAATAGTTCTTCTTGTACCTTTTTTTCCTCTTCAATATGCAGCAACTGTAGCTGAACCCGCGCAGATCGAGAGCTATTACCAGATTTTCCCGACACCGATATGACCTCGCTAATAGTAGTCGACAACACACATTCCTTGCATTGCCACTTACGGTGCTTGATTGTTGCATCAACCTTTGCACATGAGTAATGGTACCAACGATTACATCTATCGCAAGCTACCATATCCTCCTCATGATCCGCAGCCGTGCATCCTGCACAATTGTACTGGGTTTGATCAACTTCGTCCGTGTTTGTAGCCATCGCAGATCGGTTTGCCTGTCACCGTCTCCTACAGCGTTTAGCAAGTCCGGATAAAATTCTTTAAAGAATGTTGCCACCGGCAAATAGGAAAAGTCACCGTTCTGTCAGCTAAATGGTTTATTCCATAACGAGCTTTAAAGCTGTAAATTTATATCTTTTAGTTTTAATGCGGAACACGTGTTATCAAAAAGGGCTTACAATTTTAGTGACTTTATTTGCCCTACGGTGCTCCTAACCTCACTTGCTAGGTCTGCCTACTCCGTGCAGCCGCGTATTAATGTTGGAACCTGGTCCGAATAACAAAATAAGTAATAATAGATACAAAATACCCTAAGCTACTCACGAAATTCGTTACTCTATTTTAATGTTGAAATTATAAGAAAATTAATTAGCACTTATCCAGAGATGACAATCTATTAACGGACTGAATGCAAATGATCTTGTAATTATGACTGTGTGCTGATCCCGGTCCCAGTTCTCATTTTACCAGCGTGCCCTTCGGTAACATACGACGCTAGCGTATTGGTCGTAACGCCTACCGTAACAAGGCAATTCGTTCGTGAAAAACGAGTCGGAAAATGAGAAAAAAAGTAGAAAAGAAGAAAACGAATGAGAGAAAAACGGGAAAACTAGGCAAAAAAGAGGAGAGTGAACAAAAAAACGGAAAAACAAAAGAGAAAAAACGAAGTTTGAGAGAAAAACAGGAAAATTGAGACGAGACGGCAAAAGAGGAAAACGCGTGTCTGTAAATGGAAGATACCCCCGATACAATCCATCTGGTGGCGCAAGGCTGGAACAAAATTGGAGCACTTTTTCATGAAATTGCTAGGTAAGTACAAGTAATTTGTTATTGGTTTGAGTAAGTCTGGTAAAAGTAAAGTTGTAAGATGAAATATTAATGTTTAATACACACATACACACACACACACACACACACACACACACACACACACACACACACACACACACACACACACACACACACACACACACACACACACACACACACACACACACACACACACACACACACACACACACACACACACACACACACACACACACACACACACACACACACACACACACACACACACACACACACACACACACACACACACACACACACACACACACACACACACACACACACACACACACACACACACACACACACACACACACACACACACACACACACACACACACACACACACACACACACACACACACACACACACACACACACACACACACAACAAAAACAGCAACGGCTGTACGCCACAGGAGGAGACGAACGTGTTTGCGAGAAGTGTCGAACAAAGATATACTGACGAGTAGAAGCAGTAATGTGCCTCCAGCAGACCAGAAAGCAGGGCACATGACGCTGATTCAGATGCTCACGCCAAAGTCTGGAGGTTTCGCCCCTCGAGACGGAATGATGGAGATCAGAGCGAAAATCGATGAGCTCTACGAGTTCGTTAAGGAGAGGCCTAACGTCCACACGCAGATCAAGCAGTTGGTGGCGAGCATTAAATCTGCTATGACTACAGTTGAGTGCGAGAATATTAAACTCGAGGTTAGAGCTTTGGCTGCTGAAAACGCACTTAGCCAAGCCACGAAGAGAACCGCTGAAGCATCAGAGACGCCGAAAAGACCACCAGTAGTGAATTCTCGCACGGACAAAAGGACGAGGGAAACGCCTGGTGAGGAAGAGGAGCAAAGAAAGCTAAGAACGAAGAGGAGGACCTAGACGAGATCACGACAGAACAGGAGTTAAGGAATGCGTTGAAGGTACAGTGTGAATCGGGCGACGTACCGATGGTAATCTGACTCAGGAAGGCATATGGCGGAACGCAGACGCCGACGATTCGTTTCTCAGCGGTAGCAGCGCCCAAGCTACTGATGAAGGGTAAAATTATAGTTGGGTGGTCAGTGTGTGTTCTCAAAGCCATCCCTCGTGTGAGCAAGGAAATGAAACGTTATTTCAGGTGCTGGGGCTTCGGCCATCAGGCGTGTAACTGTGAAGGTCTGGATAGATCCAGATCGTGTCGGAAATACGACGAGAATGGCTATTTTGCAAGCGACTGCGCAGAGCCACCGAGGTGCATGCTCTGTAAAAATTCAGAGAGAAATGACCACACGACGGGAGGCTTCCAATGACCAGCGCATAAAAAGGCGAAGGCGGGTCAGCAGTGATGGAGGTGACCCAGATTATTCTCAATCATTGCGACATAGCACAACGACTGTTGTGGGAGTCGACAACGGAGTCGATGTGCGACGTCGCGATAATTGCAGAGCCGTACCGAATTCCTCCCGGTAACGGTAACTGGGCAGCTAATAAAGCAGCAATGACTGCAATACACGTAATGGGCAAGTTCCTCATTGAGGAGGTGGTTTCCAGCTCGTACGAAGGTTTCAACGGGATCCCCGTTCCCAGTTCAAAATCAGCGGGATTTACGTATGCAGCTGTTACGCACCCCCAAGGTGGGTAGTTCCATCAGATGCTGGACGCACTGACCGAAAAACTCATCGGGCGAAGGCCGATCATCGTTGCGGGAGACTTTAACGCTTGGGCTGTGGAGTGGGGGAGCAGATGCACCAACGCCAGTCTGTTAGAAGCCCTGGCTAAGGTGGAAATTGCACTGTTCAACGAAGGTACCGTTAGCACCTTTCGTAAAGACGGTCGCGAATCCATCATTGATGTCACTTTTGGCATTTCATCCCTGATGATGCCGAACATAACTTGGAGGGTCTGCGAAGGTCTGCGAAATCCGGCGATAAGACAGACAGCCAGAATCTACGAGCGGAATGCTGATGCTGTGATGCTACCATGCTCAGAAAACAGGAACCGAGACCGGCTTATTGGTGGAATGCATTAATTAGCAACCATCGTGCTAGTTGTCTCAGAGCCAGAAGACGCGTCCAAAGAGCCAGAACTGAAGCAGATCGGGAAGAACGTAGCGTGGCGTTTAAAGTGGCCATGGCTGCATTGAAACGGGAGATAAAACAAAGTAAACGCAACTGCTTCAAGAAGCTGTGCCGAGAAGCAGGCGCCAAGCGCTGACGGTCTGCAAGTCTCCATCGATGAAATAGTGGCAGTGGCAGGACAGCTAAAAACGAAGCAGGCCCCTGGTCCTGATGGGATTCCTAACGTGTCTCTTAAGGCAGCAATACAAGTGTTCCCGGATTTGTTCAGGACCGTACTGCAGAAATGCTTAGAAGATGGTAGCTTACCGGACCGATGGAAGATCCAGAAGCTAGTGCTGTTACCGAAGCCAGGAATCCTGCGGGGGATCCAACGTCATACAGGCCGATATGTCTACTGGATACATGCGGAAAACTCCTGGAGAGGATAATCCTGACTAGGCTTACGAGATATACAGAAGGTGAACACGGTCTGTCAAACGTGCAGTTTGGGTTCCGGAAAGGGAAGTCTACGGTGGATGCAATTCGGATAGTGATCGAGCGAGCCGAGAAGTTGGGAGGCCATTGCCGAGTCGCTGCATAGAATACATGTCCCGGGATATCTATGCAGAATACTGAGGAGTTACTTCAGGAATCGGACGCTTGTTTACGAGACCGCCGAGGGGCGCAAGACGATGAACATTACGTCTGGAGTCCCACAGGGCTCCATCCTTGGCCCAACGCTCTGGAACGGGATGTACAACGGTGTACCGCATACTGTCTCTGAAGCTGCCCAGAGGCGCGGTGATCGTCGGTTTTGCCGATGACATCGTGCTATCGGTAACAGGCGAGTCACTGGAGGAGGTGGAAATGCTGATGGCAGAGGCGATTAGGATGCATTGTGCAAAGCTACAAATCGCCCACTATAAAACGGAGGTTCTGCTGGTTAGCAACTGCAAAGCCGTACAACAGGCAGTCATCACCGTCGGAGAGCACATTATTACTTCAACGCGCGCGGTCAAACATCTGGGAGTAATGATAGACGACCGGTTAAACTTCAACTGCCACGTCGACTACGCTTGCGAGAAGGCGTCAATGCGATAACCAGAATCATGCCGAATTGTTACGGGCAAGCGGAGACTGCTGGCTAGTGTGCCATCATCGATACTGCGGTATGGAGGTCCAGCCTGGATCGCAGCACTACGATCGAAGCGGAATCGCGTGAAGCTAAATAGTACCTTCCGACTCATGGCTGTAAGAGTTGCCAGTGCATATAGAACAATATCGTCGGAGGCAGTATGTGTTATCGCTGGAATGATCCCCATCAGCATCATGCTCGTGAAATATAACGACTGCTACGGACGTAGAAACACCAGAGGAGCCCGGAAGCTGGCGAGAGAAGAGTCGCTGAGCAAATGACAGCAAGAGTGGGATAAGGCCGAGTTTGTTAGATGGACGCACCGACTCATATCGGTTCTGTCAACCTCGTTGAACAGGAAACATGGAGAGGTCGGGTGCCATTTGACGCAGTTTCTCTCGGGTCACGGTTGCTTCAGGCAATACCTGCACCGGTTCGGGCACGCTGCGACACCAGTCTGGAGTGCCAGTGACGGAGCAAACCAAGCTTGGACAGAAACACTACGAGGGCGGCCGTGAGAGGATGGATGTTATGTTGGTCGCAATCCCTGGATCGGTTCGCGTCTCGACAGGTGCAGTGGAAGTGCAGTGGCGAACTCGACGGAGCAGTGCTCAGCCCAACAAGAAACCCTATGAGGGTGGCCGTGAGAAGATGGAAGTCATGACGGTCGCTCCCGCTCTCTGGATCGGTATACGTCTCGACAGGTGCAAGGAAAGTGGACGGTGAAGGAGCATGTAGTAGCAACAAGAATGGCAGAACCCTGCGAGGGTGAATGTGAAGGAGTGGACGTTATGACGTCATCTTCGGATCGGGGTGTACAGACACAGCCTCCCCCCGAAGTAATACTTAACGGTAGTTCCGGGGGGGTTAAGATCAAACGCCCGTGAGATTTTTAGTGGGTTAGAGACCCACAATGTGCCACGTGATGTAGCAATACACCATTAGTGTGCCTGGCATTGAGCGTTTCCTCACGTGAAAAAAAAGACACACACACACATCATCATCAAGGGAAATCAAGAGGAAGGAAGAAAGCGTTGACTCTCCGTACCAAACACGCTTCCCGTAATGATAATGATTTATTTACAGTCATTGGAGGTATCTTTGCTAATAAAGGTTAAGTGATACTCCGGATTCTCGGGGATGAACTAATGGTATTTGCACCAGGAGCCAGGCTTTGATTGGTCAAGGATATAACGCCTTATTTCGCTCTCTGAAAATAGATTAGAAACACCAACTATCAAAGTTGCAAGATTAGGAACTGAAATCCACACGACCCCGCACCTCCTAGCTTGACTACTCAGTTATACAAATTGAAGTATTCATGTATGGCTATGTGGAAGCGTTAGATAAGGGCTTTCGCTTTGGATGGCTAGAGCTATGTAGGGCACTTTTTTGCTAGTTGGCTTCCCCATCTCATACCCAAAGACAAAAAACGGGAAATAAAGAAAGAAAACTGGAGGATAAAAGGAAGCCAAAAACAGTAAAAATGTGACAGAAAAGAAGAAAAACGGGAACATCTAAAGAGGAAAAGTGAAACAGACGAAGACGAACAAAGAGAAGTGGATCTAGAAAAAGACGGAAACTGGAAACGAATAAAGGGGAGAAAAAAGACGGAAAACGCGAAAGAAAATTAAGAAACACTGAGCTAAAAACAAAAGGAAAAGCAGGACTGAAAATAAGAAAAAATATGACAGGAAACAAAGAAAAACGAAACAATGAAACAGCAAATACGGGATAGAAAAGAAGGAAAATGAGAGAAAAGAGGCAAAACGGAAAAGAAGAGAAGAAAAATGAGAGCTAAGAAAACGGTACAGAAAGTAAAAAAGAACGGAACGAGTGGAAAAGCTAAACTGGAAAAGATAAAAGTAAAGAAAAAAAGTAAACTGCATGAGAGAGTAAGGCGAAATATGACTATCCTAATTTCATGTAAAACTTCGTATCTAATTCGTGTCTTTGTACAAATTCATTATTCATTGTATTATGCAGCGGAAATAAAATCTATTTTATATAAGCAACGAATCAGTACAGTCGAATATTAAGTATTCTCCAGCGAAAGAGCAACAACAAGAGGCGTTACATTCAAATACAAAAGTGAGGCCAAAAAATAAAAGAGTCGTCTGACAACCACTCAAATTTCCAAATCAACATGTTCCCGAAAGACGATGGTCGAGATGCAGGACCAGAGCCCCGAGATCAATACTATTATCTGGGAATCGAGAAATAATTGCGCACCAGGGCTGGACAATCTTCATAACGAATTTCTGAAATACGGTACGGAAGAATTGCTAAACAGAACTACGAAATTAGTAAAAGAAGTGTTCAGATCAAATACCGTACCAAAAAAAGTGGACGGAGACAGTCCAAATACCAATTCCGAAAATTCCCAACGCACAGAATATTGACGACTGACGATAGATGCATCACTCTATGCCCGAGCCTCTATAAGATCTACTCAAAAATTTTGCTAAATCGCCTTAGGGAACAAATTGATACCATTCCAGCTTACCAAATGGTGTTTCAGCACAAACGCAGTGCCCCGGATCAGATATTTATTCTGCGACGAATATTGGATGAAAGGTGGAGAAAAGGCTGCAAAACAATACTTGTTGCACTGAACCTGAAACAAGCGTTCGATAAGCTGGACATTTCAAAAGCTGGAATGATATTGCTAGAAACGGGGGCTTCCAAAGCACTAGTAAACCGGATCATTGCAGCGTGTCTCCACGAAGAAAACTCTGTTCAGCGGTTCGGACAAAGAACTCCAGTAATCAAAAAAAAAAACGAAAGGGGTGAAACAAGGCTGCCCAAGGCAGAAAACGATGATAATTCATCATTAGCACCGATGCTACTCGGGGGCCACACAATCAACAATAAAATCCGTATAGCTAGGCTCAACTTCTATGGCCACATAATCAGAAGCGAGCACATGGGGAATTTAAAAACGGCTTTAGAGTTCAAAATTGATAAACCGAAGAAGAAGGGAAGACCAGCGTATACGTGGAGGACGTGTATCCGGCAGGACGTAGATAGGACGGGTGAACCCTTACAGTATTGGCAAGAGATCGCAATGGAGAAGCAGCAATCAGAAAATGAAAGACCGCACAAAACGATTGTATACCGAAATGATCGAGTCGGAATATGAAGACGATGATGCTTCTGACTGGGACAGCGACGATAGTTCATTAACCCCCTCAGTGTGCCTGGGCTTCAGCGACGATGAAGATACATTTGTAGGAACAGACGGTATTTGACATGTAAAACTCAGCAAGGAGTAAAAGACGAGCGGAAATAAATAAAAAGAACCAGGAAAAAAGAAAACGTATAAGAGAATTATAAAAACACTGACCCCATCCAATTAAACATATCATTTAGTATACTAGTCATGCATACCTCGCAATGCCTACGCATCTACACTTAATCAATTATTTGTTTATTAATTAATATAAAATTCAAAATTTCGCATGTCACCTTACAAAATTACTATAGTCTACACAATAATAGCTTTTGTACAAGTTTGTTAGACGGCACACCAAAGTCAAACAGGTCTTCTACTGTACGAAAGGTACGCATGCAGGAGGTTAACGGTTCATTGAAACCAAACGTCGTGCGGTGAAAGCGAAGCTGAAGTAAACCACTGGAACGGAGGGTACGTTGAGCGGCACGAAAGTTGAGCTGCGATAGGATTCTCGGGCTATCGATTTCACAATTTATCACTTTTGCTACAAACATTGCTTGCTCAATCTTTCGGCGGCGTTCAAGAGTGTCAATGCCAAGAAGGCGGCAACGGTCGGGATACGGGGGCAAGTTCGCCGGATCACGCCAAGGTAGATCCCGTAGTGCGAATCGGATGAACCGTTTTTGTACACGTTCTATTCGCAAGTTCCAACCAAGTTGTTGAGGACACCACACACCATACTAAACTAGCATATTCAAGTAGCGGTCGCACCAGTGAGCAATATAGGGCCTTTAAGCAATGAGGATCGTTGAAATCACGAGCAATTTTCGAGATGAAGACAAGCTGACGTGTTGCCTTAGCGGTGACGTTTGTGCGGTGTGAATTGAAAGAGAGCTTCACATCTAACAAAACAACTAGATCGCTAACGTGATCTACTCTTGCTAATTCCTGATTGTCGATCTGATACTGGAACACTATTGGATTCACAGTGCGGTGAAAGGTAATAACATGACATGACTAATAAGTAACCAGTTACTATGGCTATGGCACCAGCTTACGAATACCTCCAGGAGCTCTTGTAATCGGCGACAGTCTTCGATGGATCGTACCGGCATGTAAAGCTTCATATCATCGACGTAAACAAGTTGTACGCCAACACCCAACAGTAATGTAACATCGTTGAAAAATAGTGCGAATAACAGAGGCCCCGTGTGGGACACCAGAATTATTAGTAAGCTCAGTAGAACAGCATTTATCAAGCTTTCGCGCAAGTACGAACTCAGCCATGCAGTAAACTAGACTAAGTTTATAATAACTGTTATGTTTTGCTGCGCAATTTAATATATCTGCGCGCACTGGTTTCCCGATTCCTGGCAACACTACCTGTTTTTTGACATTCTCAATGTTTACATTATCATTAATAAAAACGTGGTTAAACGAATTACTTCGCGATTTATATTAATCCCAAAAGAATGCATAATCTTAAAATAAATACGTAAAAGTGGTGTCAGAAGTGAGTCAAAATGTCGATTCCGGAGGATGTTTTACAAAACCTCACGGCTGTTTTCGCCAATGCGCTAAAAACAGCAGTTCAAGAAGTTCAAGGTGGTGCCAATGCAGCACCGGAAGGAGCCCCAAAAGCAGCAGCGTTCACAATTGGCGAATACAGGACAGCGGACTGTTCATCGGTGGAAGACTATTTTAAACGATTTGACTGGGCTCTCAATCTCAGTAGAATCCGGGAAGTGGATTATGCGGCGTATGCTCGCGTTCATATCGGCAGTTAATTGAATAATGCGCTCAAATTCCTAGTGAGCCCAAGACAGCCGGAAGATTTGACATACGCCGAAATGAAAAGAATATTGGTAAAACACTTTGACCGGGCAAAAAATAAGTATGCAGAGAGCATTAAATTTCGGCAAGTACGTCAGGAGCCAGAAGAGAATGTTGCAAGTTTTGCATTAAGGTTACGGCGGGCAGCTGTTCATTGTGAGTACGGTGAATTTTTGGATCGTATGTTAATCGAGCAGTTTCTTTTTGGTCTGGAATCGCGCGGTATGTGTGACGAAATTATTCGGAAACAGCCGGAAACATTCGACGCAGCATACGAAATTGCACACACGATGGAAGCAACCCACAAAACATCAGTGGAGGTGACAGCCAGCCCAGCCGGTATAACAGAAGCATCGAACAAGTTAGGTTATGTGTCAACAGGCATAAAAAAAAAGAAAGCTTTCGCTTGAATTCGAATAAACCCGATCGTACTTCAACATGCCACGGCTGCGGAGGCCGTCACGAACGAAAATACTGTAAGTTTCGTAATGCAGTATGCTTTGCTTGCAAAAGAAAGGGGCATCTGTCGAAAGTATGTAAATCGAAAACGGCCCAGATCCAAGAAGAAGTGCTCCCTTTGTCGGATGAAGGTTCGGATTCCACGGACACTTTTCAAAAAGTGAATATTGTTTCGCCAGTTGCGTCGCTAGACAGGAAGATGCTGGATGTCCTGATCGACGGCAAAGTTGTGAAAATGGAGCTCGACACAGGAGCACCGTGTGCCATCATAAGTCTGCGCACACTTCAACAGATTAAAAAAAGTTTTCGCCAGCAAAAATCAGAAAGGCAGTTCGCAAGTTACACTCGTCATAGAATCCACTGCATAGGCCGCTTGCCAGTTAACGTTACACTAGGCAAGACTTCTCGGCGTCTAAACTTGTATATCGTTGATGGTGATTTCGATTCACTTTTCGGCAGAGAATGGATTGCGCAGTTTGCACTCGATATTGACTTTGTACGATTGTTTAAGGGCGATGAGCAAGTCAACACACTTACTATAGCGGAACCGGAGATCACAAAGGTACAGCAGCTACGACTATCTCACCTCATTTCACGTTTCGACGATGTATTTGGAGAATCTGCGGGGAAACTTGCGGGACCTCCGGCTACGTTACATCTGAAACCAGGAGCAACGCCAGTCTTCGCAAAGGCACGAGAAATTCCTTTCGCACTTCGAGATTTATATGCCAAGGAAATCGACAAGAAAATTCTTTCCGGACTTTACCAGCGGGTGGAGTCATCTGAATGGGCATCTACTACTCATGTTGTTGCTAAGAAGAATGGAAAGATACGAATCACAGGTAACTATAAGCCGACCCTAAATGCCAGAATGATAATTCATGAGCACCCAATTCCTCGTGCAGATTATCTCTTTCATAAGATGAAGGGCGCGACTATCTTCTGTCATCTAGATATAACTGACGCGTACTCCCACTTGACAGTCGACGACGATTTTAGTCATGCTCTTACATTGAACACACCCACACACGGGTTGATTCGACCCACTCGTGCTGTATACGGTGCAGCTAACATTCCCGCAATTTGGCAGCGTCGCATGGAAACAGTGTTACAAGGGCTTCCGAATGTTGTGAATTTTTATGATGATATTTTGATTCATGCGGCAAATTTCGAGGAAATGTTGAAGGTGTTAGAAAAAACACTGAATAGGTTGAAAATAAACGGACTTTGCTTAAATCGGTCAAAGTGCGTTTTTGGAGCTCCCGCTGTGGAATTTCTGGGGCATAAAATTGATGCAGCAGGGGTACACAAGTCCGACAGGCATGTAGAAACAATACGTGATGTTAAGAAACCGGCGAATGCAGAAGAGCTCCAGCTATTTCTAGGAAAGGCAACTTATTACAGTGCTTTTATCCCTAACCTATCGTCACGAGATAGGCCCCTGCGAGATATGCTGCTCCAGGATAATTTCAAATGGACAACAAGTGCCGATGCAGCGTATGAAGAAATTAAAAATGCGTTGATTTCACCACAGGTACTGATGCAGTACGATCCAGATCTTCCATTGTTGTTAGCTACGGACGCCAGTAGCACGGGACTTGGTGCGGTTTTATCTCATCGTCTGAGCGATGGAGCAGAAAGACCGATTGCCTACGCGAGCCGAACGTTGAGCGCGACGGAGCAACGTTACCCTCAGATCGATAAGGAGGCCTTGGCTATAATCTGGGCTGTGCAGAAATTCTTCATGTACCTGTATGCTCGTCATTGGACTTTGATAACCGATCATAAACCGCTCTCACAAATACTACATCCTGAAAAATCGCTTCCAACGCTTTGTATCAGTCGCATGGCCAACTACGCTGATTTTCTAGGTAATTTTGATTTCGAAGTAGTGTTCAAAACAACAAAAGAAAATGCAAATGCAGATTATTGTTCCCGTGTTGTTTCAGCGTGTCCGGTAAATCTATTGCGAGAAAATCATGCGATTGCTTGGGATGAGCAATTAGATGAATTTGATTGCTTCATGTTACGTCAAATCGAACAGCTGCCGATTAATGCTCAAAGAGTCGCACAAGAAACGCGTAAAGATGAAGAACTAGGAAAAATTCTTCGTGCACTCGAGGATGGCATATGCTTGGAACGTTTAGGTTTCAGATCTCCCCAAATCAACTACAAAACTGCCGCTGGATGCCTAGTTAACGAACATAGAGTGATTATACCTCGTTCTTTACAAGCAACTATTCTGAAGGATGTACATGTTGGACATCTGGGAATAGTAAAGATGAAAGGGTTAGCGCGATCGTTTGTATATTGGCCTGGAATAGATTCAGATATCGAAAGGACTGCAAAGATGTGTTACGAGTGTGCAAAAAATGCTAATGATCCCCCAAAGTTTCGTGATCACGTTTGGGAATACCCTAAGGCGCCGTGGGAGCGCATTCACATCGATTTTGCCGGGCCACTTTTGGGAGTAATGTTGCTAATAATCACGGATGCATACAGTAAGTGGATCGAGGTGAAGGTTACAGTTAGCATGACAGCTAGTGCGACGATTACTCTGCTTGACGAACTTTTCTCAGCGTACGGAGATCCTACAACTGTAGTCTCTGATAACGGAACCAACTTTACATCTACTGAATTCAAAACATTTCTTCGAATGGCAGGCGTTAAATATCATAAGTTAACTGCTCCATACCATCCATCCACCAACGGACAGGCAGAACGAAGTGTACAGACAGTGAAGAATGCATTAAAAGCGATAAACTCAACGAGGAATAACATACAGCGTAACCTGAACGAGTTCCTTCGTCGATACAGAAGAGCCCCTCATTCTACTACCACCACCGTGTCAACTATTTTTGGGTCGAAATATTCGAACATGCTTAGACTTAGTATTACCAGCGGATCCATCAACAAATATCGATCAACAACAGAAAAGTAAAATGGATTCGTCTTTTCGTGAGTTTAAAGTCTCCCAACCAGTTTATTTTCGTTCCTATAATCCAAGAATGGCTAAGTGGGTTCCCGGCATTATCTCGGCTCGCTTAGGAGACTTACATTATGAGGTTGATTATAAGGGTAAGAAATGCAAGCGACATGTTGATCAACTGCAAAACAACGCGAGCGAATCAGTCAGCGAGTCAGAGAAAAGTCCATGTATGGGTGACAAGCCTGATCCCTACCGCTTTCAGTTTTCATCGGAGTCTACACCAACCGGCGTTACCATTGGATCCAGCAGTCAGGAACAGTCAACTTCAACTCCGATCTCAGGCAGTAACGGTGGCGAACGGGCCATCACCCCACCTGTTAGCCAAGACACTGGTGCGATGGCGACACCTGCAGCCCCACGAAGATCGACGAGAACAAGGCAGCCACGAATAATCTTCTCACCCGATGGTCGCTGAAGGAGAGAAATATTGTTATGTTTTGCTGCGCAATTTAATATATCTGCGCGCACTGGTTTCCCGATTCCTGGCAACACTACCTGTTTTTTGACATTCTCAATGTTTACATTATCATTAATAAATAACGTGGTTAAACGAATTACTTCGCGATTTATATTAATTCCAAAAGAATGCATAATCTTAAAATAAATACGTAAAAATAACATCTCACTTACATTTTATTTTCTCTTTCTTTACATATATCCCATATCTATCCGGGGAGGAACGAAGGAGTATGACCTACATCAGAAGAGAAACTGAAGAACAACGACAAATTCAGGTGAGGTGAGGAAGCACAGGAGTATCAGGTAAACCCTCATTGGCGTAGCTAGGAACTTTCCCTGGAGGGGGCCTAGGGGGTGCCTTCCAAAAATTTGAATTTTGATTATGATCTTGTTACTCTGGCTGTCACCGATAGCACAAGGTTTTGTAGGAAAATACTAGGCGGACTTGATGAGGATCCGCGCAATTACCAGACATGTCGTGAATACAACCTGTCCGCGCATCACATCTTTATTGATTTCAAAGCAAGATACGATACAGTCGGTTGAGACCAGCTATGGCAGATAATGCACGAAAACGGGTTTCTGAATAAACTGACGCAACTGAGCAGAGCTACATTGGAGAGAGTGTTGTGTTTCGTGTGCATCTCGGGGATACTTTCGAGTTACTTTGAGACGCGGCGAAAGTTGGGACAAGGTGACGGCTTGTTTTGCATGCTATTCAACATTGCACTTGAAGGGGTGATTCGACGAAATTGGAATCTGGGACAAGTGTTCTAAACGTAAATGCGGCCAAGACCAAATACTCAAAGGAAACAAATGCGTGCCTCTCGCGGACGGTAACTCTTGATGGCGACGAACTAGAAGTGGCAGACGGGTTCGTGTATTTGGTATTGCTGGTACACACGGACAACAACACTAGTAAGAAGATCTAGTTGCGCATTCAAGCGGGAAATTAGGCTTCTTTAGCCCTTCGCAAAACGCTAGCCATACGTGATTTTCGAGCGGAAGATACTGCTGACGTTATTTGGCGGAGTACAAACTGAAAGCGGAGAGTAACGGAGACGTATAAATCATGAGCTACAAGCACTGTTTGGAGAGATTGCCATCGTCATCTGGCGAAAGTCAATAGGCTACAGTGCAACGAAAATAGTTCTCTTTAACAACTGCACCAGCACCAGGAACAGGAAGGCTCAACGTGATGGCTCGACCAGTGATTTGCGACTTCTGCGAGTGGGACATTTGCGACGAGTGGCCCAAGATGTAGTTGAATGGAGACGAATGCTTGAAACAGCATGAACCGGGGTGGCTACTAAGCTAGTGACGACGACGACAACTACGCTTTTGCGATGCCCAGTGAAAAAGAAAATATCTACACAGCGGGAACATATACACTGAGTTTTTTCCCGGTTTCTAATTCCAATGAGGAAAATTTCTGGAGGGGCCTGCAGAATTCTGGAGGGGGCCTGGTACCCCAGGCACCCCCTCTAGCTACGCCAATGTAAACCCTACAAGGTTAAAGGTAAGAGAAGGTAAAGTACTTCAGCGAGATCGTAGCAGCAATATATGCAAGAGTTCAAACAAACGCTAGAATTATAAAGAAGTGCAATAATTCTAAAAAGAAGGAAATTATGGTAAAATCAGTATCACCAACTTAAAGCCCAAATGTGTTTCCGACTCTTAAACACGAAGGAAGAGTCATCCCACTACAGTAAATTCATTTTATTTTCGAAACCTATCTAAAGACTGTACTGGCCAAGCAGTGTTCAACCGGCCAACATAGGCTAGTCCGTCTGGAGTACTGCTCTGCAAGATAGAAGTTAAAATTTAGTTTTTGGGTTGAGCCTTGAAAAATCAAGCTGCCAGGCAGCTCCAACTCAACACCCCACAAAAAAAAATCAATTCAAATTTTAAATTCAATTTCGAGCAACATTTCAAGTTCAATGTTATGTCCAATTTTCACTAGTCCTAGTTTCAAGTCAAATTCTGTTTTAAGCCCGATTCTATGTTTAATTTCAGGTAAAACTTCCAGTCCAGATTAGTCCTAATTTAATTCAAATTTCAAATCCAATTTCAAGTCCAATTTCAAGTCCAATTTCCGCTTCAATTTGAAGTAAAGCTTCAAGTCAAAATTAGTCGAAATAAAGTCTAATTTAGTTGACACATTCTGTATTAGGTATTTCACTGGTTATCATAATTTTATTAAAAATACATCTTCGCTTCGGTTTGACCATTTTATTTTTCATCATTTTTTTACTTCGATTGTTCTACAAGTAGTAATATTGTTTCTGTAGAGTTATCTCGCTTTCAACTCCATCCAAATTCCCTTCTCCGCCTCAAGCGTAAACAAATTTTTCGCAATTTGTAAAGGCACTTGCGTCTTGTCGGTCGGTTCAAAACTGAACCGCAGCAGCAGATAGTAGACGATCAGTTTAATCTCCATCAGTGCCAAACGGGATCCAATGCAATTCCTGGGCCCTACACCGAAGGGCGCGTAAGCACCGGTGTTGATTTTCGATCGGTTAGTCTGGTTGAACCGTTCCGGATCGAACCGCTCCGGGTTCGGGAAATATTTCGGATCATTCTGTACGGCGATGGTTGGCAGCAGAACGGTTTGGCCCTTCTTTATAACAAACCGAGCTCCGGCACCGTTGTCGCAGTGATAGTCCTTGTTGCAGTACCGCTCGGTAACCACGGCTGGCGGCCATTTGCGAAGCATTTCCGACACGACCATATCCATATACTGCATCTTCTGAAGAGCTTCATACGTTAGGGGCGTTCCGTCAAGCTTTTGTTCCGTCTGAAGTATTTCCTCGTAGAGACGGTTCTGTATGTCTGGGTTGATCGTTAATTCGTAAGTCAAGAATGCCGCGCCTGTTGATACTGTATCGAATCCGGCAAAGAAAAATGCGAAACACTGGGCAATGAGTTCCGTCTCCGTCCATTCTCTTGAGTGTACAGCTCGTCCAACACTTGATTCTTGAACTGTTGCAAAACCAGTGTCCTCAGAGTCTTGTTCTTCCTTCGAATGTCGCAGTGTACCGTTTTGAACCTCCAGAAGCATCTGGATCATATCATTATGTACAATTCCATGCGTTTTTCGTTGTCTCATATTGTCGACGATCATCCTTCGGAAATAATTTTCCACATCGCGATCAATAAAACCCAGCTCCATTTTCTCCGCTAGCTTGGGGAGAAATTTAATAAGCATCACTTTAACCATCAGCCAAATTGATTGAAAATTCAGCATCTGTTTTCCCTTTCGGTAGAATTCATTTTCCGAATCACGCATCGAATCCACTTTGACGCCGAACGCAACGATCGCAATGACGTCGTTGCAAAATTTCGAAAAAAGGTCTTTCATCTCCAGCTCTAGGGTTTTGCCCGCCTGTGCCTCGGCTAGGAGAAAATTGCTCGTAGACTGACAGCATTCGGCTACCAGCCCGAACATGTGCCGCATTTTACTGCCGGTAAACGCCGGACTTAACGTCGATCGCATGTCTCGCCACTTCTGTCCACGCAGGGCAAACAGTGAATTTCCGAACAGGTTTTCTCCGCCGATTTCCTCGTCCGGACTGGCATTGCTCATCGACGGTGTGTGGTCCACGAAGTGGTCAAAGTCTCTGATCGAGATACGTTTGATGACCTCCGGATCGCGAGCCAAAAACATCGGCGTCAGTAGATCGTACAAACCGACGATTCTGAAAAGGGTTTTCTTTTCGTTATTGGTTCTTTCTAATGATTTTCGAAAAAAGGTAATACTTGGCCTCGGGAAAGGCATTGTACAGTGCTTGCGTGTGTTCCGTTACATTTCTTTTACGAAACATCATCGGTCCAGAACTTCCCAGCAGAAACGTTGGCTTCAAACACGGTATCGCCATCGGTAGGAAGTAATGATATTTTTTCGATATATAATGGTAGATAAATAGCGCCACAGCACCGATGGCTATGGCTGCGAGCAGATCCACTTGCACCATGTTATCACTTGTCTTGCTTTGAGACGATTAACGTTTTTTCGCGGTCGGTATCGCCTAACCTATCGAGAGAAGATATCAAGGTCAATCACAAAAGGTAACGCACAAACTGATAATAATCGGGAACGCGATACTCACGGAAGGCGTCCGAACGCGTTGAACGATTCGGTCGAAATAATAACAGCGTCACTCGCGGCAAGAAACATATCTGGAATTTTGGGCGTGATTGCGAACCAAGCAGAGACGCTCAAGTGGCTTAGAGCTCTGTGCTGCTAGCGAGGCAGTCTATTTTTGGCGACACTGCTCGAATTATTACTTAATTGAATATTTGAATTTCAACCATTACGGCAATTGGGTTTGAACCGCGGCACACGGGTAAACTATAGTACCTATAGTTTGAAATGGAGTTGGATGCTAACGGTTTGGTGGACCTTTGAGATGTTTCGATAACCTTCGGTAGTATTGCGTGCTACGGATCGGTGAGCTAGTTCCATACTGAATCGTACGCTATGAAACACGTAATTATGTACGCATTAGGAAGAACACGTTTGGTTTCATGCTAGTCAATGGTATATTTATCCGAAATTATGGTGAAGCCAAGCGGAAATATTTTGCTGTTCAACAGTAGGGTAAATGATTTTGAAATGGACCTAGTCGAATTCTGATCTTGAATGGACCTATTTTTAAATAAGAATTTTAGGATATAATTATCAAGTCTTTGTACTGTATTTAGCTTTTATGTTTAACTTTAATCATTTCTGAACGTAAATATACTAAAATTAAATTAAAATTATAGCCAAAACCACTTTATTGCCGCTTATTTAAAAGTAGTTGTTTTTCAGCGTTTTGGCAGTCACCATAGAGTATTTTCAAACTGTTACTACCCGGAACCCTTCTGGTTTGAAATAAAACAACACTCTTAAAATGATGCTAAAATATGTGTAATTTCAATTTAGGTATTTAAAAGTTCAGTAAAACCAGTAAAATCTTCAAATTCCTTAAAAATGTTAACCCCCTTTTTTGATCTTGAATGGACCTAGTATTGATTTTAGAATGGACCTAGTTTTGCGCTCCGAGACATCACTGACGGTAGCTATCATTGCCTACCACTAACGAACTCGTCGTTGTATATTCATTGAAACTGCTTGTTGTCGCTATAGTATCTCTGTTTATAATTAATCTATAAGCGCGGGATATTGAAAGTAGGCTTGATTTATAGCCTAAAAAAACTTAATTATATTGATAAAACTAACTATCACTCATCCTTTTTCGTAGTTGCTTCATAGTGTTTGTACATTTTAGCCTCTAGTTTTGAAACTAAAAAGTCTTCCTAATTAGTTAGCTAACATATGTCATTTTATGCTTAAAACAATATAAACTTAATTTATTCTCAGTATTGTACAAAAATTTTAACCATCATTGATTAAAAGATAAGATGGATCAAAAGATAAGAGGGATACTAACTGCCTTCTGTTAAGGGGGCATAGTACCTTTTCAATTTTTTAAAACCTAAATTTTTTTGTTGATTATTTCGAAAGATTAACATTTTGACCATATGTGTTTGAAGTCGTTTGCATGAATTCCAAATATTGACAAAGTTACAGCTATTTGCACCGCGCATGTCTGGAGCGATTACACAGCGAATAAAAACTTCATCGTCGTTTTTCTCAAAACCAGGTTTTGAATGTCGGTACCATAAATATCTCAAGAACGGCTCAAGCAATTCTTATGATTCTTTTTTTGTTTGAAAGCCAACAAAATTATCTAGTGTTTGGCCCATCCTTTTCTTGATATTGTAATTTTTGAATTTTTTAGAAATGTTTAAAGTCAATTTTTTCGTTTAAAAACCAGACTTTTATGTTTCAATGTCCGCCATTTTGTTATGTGTTCGAATTCTAAAAAAGGATGGATCAAACACGAGATAATTTAATGTTCTTTCATGTCGTTTTGGAATTTTTCAATTCGGATAAGCCCCCCAGCGCCAATCCATGGTACCGCAATTCATGGTTTTTTTGAACGACTATCTTCGAGAAGCCGTAGGGGCAAGGGGAAGAGGTTCCTTTATGAAAACAAAATTGCAAATATTAGTATAAAATGCAATGTTTCGCGCAAAATGCAAAAAACCCGATTCAATTTGCCTTTCGCGTTATCGAGAAAAAATTATTTGAAATTAGGCAAAAAATATGGTGTAAAAGGTACTATGCCCCTTAAAAAAGAGCTATTTTTGCTTCATTTGCATTAGCACAAAACCAGTTACACTTAAATTTTTCAATTGGATTTTACGTATTTGTTTTAGCACGAAGCAAAAGTGTAATCTATATAATCTATATAAGTAATCTATATAAGTAGAGCAAAATTTTCCCAATTTGTTCGCCCTATGTAAAAAAATTCCCAAATTATGCTAAACGGGACAATTCTTGTATCATCAAAAGTAATGCACAGAAGAATGAAACAAGTTATTTGAGAATACAATTCTGAAGATTTATATATAGCTTTATTGTATAGGAAACTCTAATATTGGAACTTCGAATTGAGTTACGAAGCTAATATTCCAAACTCTATTTAAAGTGGTTATCCCTGCTTAACTATCTACAGGCAACATCGTAAAAATGGTTGGAATCAAAATTTTTTTCATGGACAAATAACGTCCTGTATTTTCCATATAAATACAGCAAAAAGTTTTGCTGTAAGTTTAAGTTTTGACAAAACTCAGATTAGAAATAGTTTAAACACGTTAATCAAGCATATACCAAAGCTTCAAAACACCTTTAGCGCGCTGACCGAAAACCCTAAGGCCAATAAAATTTAACCGGATCCTGTTGTCACAAAATCAGACTCGTCTGAGTAAAAAGAAGCAGCCACTTCTGATGGTTAAGAACGCCAACTTCCTTACCCTCGTGAAACTTTGTGATGCCCAACCGCCCTACAAAATTACCCGGTTTGGAAATAAAATAATCTGTGCGTCAATGGAGGATTTAGAAATTAGGTAAAGGCCTGGATAATGATATGGTGCAAAAAATATAAAATTTGGATCAATATCTGGACCATTTTTTAATCGAGCAAAAAACAGGGGTTTGAAGCATTTTTATTTAAAGTTTAAGCGTGAAAACCAAATCTGTTCTTGCTTTTAATATATACGTTATTATTTTCCATGCAAAAATGTACGAAAAGAAGACAAAAACGAGAGAATTTTTTTTGGGCGATTTTCGGAAACTCCGAATTCGAATTTCCATTTCTGTTTCGTGCTAGAAGTGTTAAGTACACTCATTTTTCGAGTTTTTCAGACTGTAGAGCCCACGGACAATTGATTTTATACTCATATCCTCCAAATTTTTTTAGCCCCCCGATTTTTCAAGCCAATTTCCAAAGGGGGGGTAGTGACAAGAACTTAAAAAATATTTTGCAAAGGCCTTATATTCCGCCGATAAGTAAGCAGGTTGACTTCACATCACCTTTTGGTCGATTGACAGATAAATTAAAAATCAGTTTAGTAAAATATTCAAAATCATGCAACCGGACTAACGTTGTACTACGTCATCCGTGGTCGTATCTTATACACAACGCCTCTGATTTTTTTTCTTGGGGGATGTAAAGTTTTCTTTAAGCACCTCTCCCCTCTGACTTGTGACAAAATTAATACCTCCTTGTCCACCGAAATTGAGTGACTCTGAGATCTAAAGTATTCATTTTTGAAACTTCCTATTTTGTATCTGGTACAGTTCTTCATCGACTATCATTTAAAATTAAAACCTAGTATCTAAGCTTACCTTTAAACCTAGTGGAATTACCAAGTCTAATTTTTTCAAGCACCATTTACAGTATGATTTCGAATTTGACAACAAATGCGTGTCGCCTATGTTGCCAAAATCGAAACCGTGGCAAAATCTAGACCATTTTTCAACTGAAAAAATTGCATATTGCATATAATGTGTCAAAAATTGAATAATTACCACCAATTAACCAATTTTTCACGATTGCAACGGTTTTATATTCAAAATGTTCGACAGGGGCTGTCGCAAACCTTTAGATGCTTTGCAGCAAGACGTAGTCCTACGTCAGTAAAAGTCTGACCTTTCGAAATATGTAGTCACTAAATAAAAACTCGAACCCCACTGTACTTGATAAACTACGTTTAATACAAGTTATATTACATATTTTTAATGAATGGTTTCAATTTTTTGAAACTAATAGGCGACATAATTTTTTTATGACATGGAAATCGTTTCAACCATATCTGAACAACAGGTAATAATAAATTCCCAATATACAAATGTCACACACAGATACATACACAACGCATATCAAGTCACTGAAACAGTGTTCAATTGTTGGGCTGACATAAAAACAAGACCCTCGGCGACTGTGACTGATTTCAAATTTTTTAACCGACTTTCATACCTTTCTAACAGAGTATAAGAAAGGTAAAAGCTGTTCAACCTTGTGTCCTATTAATAAATAACAGTAGTATAGTTGTACTATTAAAAAAAATTCTTTGTTATTATTTTGTTCATTTACATGGAAGAAACTATGACAATCCTAATTTAGGTCAATTTCAAAATCAAAAATAGGTCCAATTCAAGATCATGTTGGGTCCATTCAAGATCAAAAAAGGCTTTGGCAAAAAACGATATATTTAATAAAAGTTTCATCAATTATACATTTTTAAAGTACTGATAATGTAGAAAAAAGGTGGTACTTTCCAACAAATAGTAACATCACCACATATTATTTATAAATGACGAGTAAATTGAGCAGGAGTGCGAGTAGTGGTGTTAAAAAACGCTAAATAGGTCCATTCAAGATCAATTACCCTATGTGCATGTTCACTAGCGTTCCCAGACACAAATAAAATGTGGGGCACCGGACCTTTCAGAAGAATGTTTTGTCCTGGAAAACCGAGTAATCATGGCTTGGTTAATCTGTTATTACATATTACAAAAATACCGGCCCGGTTAGGTTGAAAACTTCCGACTTTCAGGTGCAATTGGATTGTTGTTGGAATTTGATTTTAAAGTTGATGATTAAACTCGAAATTAAACTTGAAATTAGAGTTGAAACTGGACGTGAATTGGGTTTAAATTATACTTGAGAATAGACTTGGAATTACATCTGAAATTAGACTTAAATTTAAAATTCAAATTGTACTAGAAATTTGAGTTGAAACCAGAGTTGAAATTGTACTTCAAATAGGAAGTAAATTGGACTTGAAATTGGGCCTAAAATCGGACATGCAATTGGACTTGCTTCCGTTGCCCGTGTTTTCTATTTCATTGTTCAGTTCTTCTTCGTTTGCTCTCCTTATTTTAGTTATTTTCAGACTTGCTTTTGCTCTTGTTTTTCACTCATATTCTCTGTATTTTTTCCCAGTTTTCCACATATTATCTTCCCCTTTTAGTTTAGTGTGCAGTTTTCGATCTTTCTTTTGTTTTTCTTTTTTTTCTTGCCAGTTTTTCTTCCTTTTGTCGAATTTTTCTTTTTTTTTTCTATCCCGTGTGTTCAGTTTTGGTCACGTTTTTCCCCGTGCTCTTTCCGTTTTGTTTTCTCCTGGAACAGCAGGAGACGGATTAGCTCTGGACCCATCGGTAATCGATCTGTGAATGTTCTAATAAAATTTACTCAAATTGTCATAAGAAACTGTTTGCTCTTCGTTGTTTGGTTCATGATAGAATTTTTGAGTTAGGTAAATATTCAGGAAATCTGAGTTTTCAGCCATGGGCTCAGGAACTACAAAACCATGAAAATTTTATTATTTAATCCTTAATTGATCAACCGGGTACACCTGTACCCATGTTGAGATTTTCGAGTTCCAGTTTCGTACTGTTCCTTTTGCAACATCGTCAGAAGGCTCCAGCTATTTGTTATTTACTTATTTTTTCGTAAATTGAAACGACTTTTGTATTTACAACCGGGTGCTTCGGTTGCTCGGATTTTCGGTCAGTCAAGTTAGGATTAAAGTGTAAAAATTGATTAACAAGAAAAAATCAGAGGGGTTGTGTACAAGACACGACCGCATATATAGGTGACGCAGGACTACGTAAGTCTCTTTGTAGTGATAGTGGCATGTATTCATGCTTGTAATCATTCGATTCTTCATGTATACATGCTATATGCAACATATATACATGCTACATGCGTTGTATGTAACATTTATCAAAGTAGTAACATTGCATACGTTCTCAAAAGATTGTGCATTTGAAAACAATTTAACAAAATCAAGAACAAAAACTATTGCTTTCCTGCTACCTTACTGAAATTAAAGATTGTTTTTATTATCTATGGTTTCTCACGTTGAAGGGATTTTAGGGGCCGTGCACTAATTACGTAAGGCATAATGTGGGGAGGGGGTGTTCCGCTAAATCTTACAAAATCTTATTTGGGGGGAGGGGGGCTTAATCATTTCTTACGTAAGATTTTCACACTCGAAAAATTGACTTATGAAAAATTCACATTTTCAATAGCAACCCACATTACTTGTTGCTAAAAATTTCAAATAGATAAGTTTTGAAGTGTCGAAATCCTTCATACTGCAAGGAAAGGCACAGCAACCTGCTGAGTATTTTAGCCTTGCCCACTCAAGGAAACAACAGTTGGGCTACTTGTTCTTGAGCCATCTGATGTCATCGGTTTACGCTATCCAGCTTTCCACGAGCGATGAGGGTGGCTGATGGGTACAACTTTCTGAAGGGCACAGCTCGGTTTTGACATTCAATGCAGGAGCGGTTACTGCGGTTACTATGGAAACCACTACGGTTGTTTGCTGGTTGAGTGGAAAAATGTAAACATTGTTTAGTTTTCGCAGACCAGCCGAAAAGGAATTTAGTTATACGGAAGCGCAGTTTTGTAACTATTCTTTGCTGAAATATTGTCACATTGAATACAAAGACTATTTCACAAAATGATAGCCAAGAAAGTACAAAAATTCGATTCTCTTCAACTAAATTCTTTTTCGGCTGGTCTGCGAAAACTAAACAATGTTTACCATTCACCAAACAACCGTAGTGGCTTCCATAGTAACCGCAGTAACCGCTCCTGCATTGAATGTCATAACCTAACTTCGCCCTTCAGAAAGTTGTAGCCGCCATTATCGCTCGTGGAAAGCTGGATTATTCCAACATATTTCGTTGCAATTGCTTATCTCAATCCCGCAAGGCAGCCGCAAAATCCCTTATGCTATCACGAGAAACATTTTTGTTTAAAAGTAGCTTATTCAACTAATGTATAGCTGTACCAATGGAACTAGTGCTAAGCTACTATACAACAAAAATGTTTCTTGGGATGTATTGTTCTTCTGTTCCTATAGATCTTGAATGCCGCATGTGACCAGAGTGGGGTCAGTATTTTGCTTCAAAGGAAACCGCGGGTGATCATTACAGATCTGTACATTAGACGCAACGGAGTGCCAATTCCAACATAAGACCATGCCGCGTATCATCTAGAAGAGGCAAAGAAGTTCTTTGTACGCTACTTGACGAGGACACGTGTTTAGACGATTTAGAGTGGATCAATGCGAATTAAGTGAACGCTAGTAAGTTTTTGAGCATACACCAACATTTATTGACAACCTCAATGCTGAAATACGTTCTGTTTGTGAGTGGCCCATAAAGGGATTTACAACAGATAATGGATATTGTTTTTTTATTAATTTTTTTGAACTTTGGTTTTTATAAACTTGTTTAAACTTTGTTAACTGCTTCAATATTCTTTCAATGTATAACTTTTTAAATAAAACTTAAGTTTTGATGTTTCAAAAAATCTTACTAAGATTTTTTTATGGGGGGAGGGGGGATTGGCCAAAATCTTACAAAATTTTATATAGGGGGGAGGGGGGGTTCAAAAATGAGGAAAAAGCCCTTACGTAATTATTGCACGGCCCCTTACCAATTCAATCCTATTTTATCAACAGCACATCTTTTCACTACACTTCTAATGAAACGGCAAGCATGCGTATTCAGAAAGAGTCGTATTATAACCGAACAGTACAGCTGTAGCACATTTTTCCAACACAGATATCAAGTTCTCCGAGGTTTAGTCGTCTCGCAGTAAAGAATTTGCGATCTGTTGGGACAACGAACTAGTGTCATTTTTTCTGGCACACTTCCCTAACACAGACATCAAATTGGACTAGGTTTAATCGCGTTCGTAAGAAATCTGTTGGCACGAGGAGGCTTTGTTACTCTCTCTGACGTACTTCCCAAGCAAGGACATCAAAATGGTCTAAGTTGAACCGCGGTATTAAGAAATCTTGTTGAAATGAGGAAACTTTGTCACTTGTTTTGGCTTACTTTCTAAGCACAGATATCAAATTGGTATAGGTTTAGATCATCGTAAAGAATCTTCCAACCAATCACGAAACCAGAATTCTGGTAAAACATAGGTTCATTATTTTCTATTTTTCAATAGTTCAACATCAAGAATCCATACTTTTCTTCATTTGGGTTAATTCTTAGAAGATTTTCCGATCGATTGGTGTAAGAATATTGAAAATCGATCGGAAAACCGCTGAGCTATTAGCGCTCAAAACCTTTCATTTTTCGTGACGCTCGCATTTTTCGATTTTTTGGAATGACACCCTATCTTAAAACTTACCGTAAGACGTAGTCCTACGTCAAAAAATTGTACAAAAATTTTCCGTGTGACAGAACATAATTGTTCGACTTTTTTGTTTGGAGTTTACCACCATCAGTTAACTTAAAATTGGGCTTAATTTTGATCCATCCAGCGATGCACGAATCAGCGTAATTAGTTTCATCGGAAACCTTGTTCATTATTTGGCAAAGTTTATTTCGTTTGACTGAATCGTACGCCGTCTTAAAGTCCACAAACAGATGATGAGTCTGCATGTTGTACATTCGGAACTTGTATAGTAACTGGGTTGCAGGGTAAACATCTGATCCGTTGCGGACAGTAACGTAGTCCGGATTTTCTTTTTGGGGCCAAGCTTTTTTTTTTGTTTATTAGTGTTTTTTCATCAAAAATCGCCAAATAAAAGCTCATTAAAAATTGAAAAATTGTGATATCAAAAAACGGCTACTTAACAATTTAGATAATTCATTTTTACATGCTGAAAAAAAAATTCAGCCCAATCGGTTCACTAGATTCTGAGCAACACGTACCGCCAGCTAAAGAAACATGGTTTCGGGGAAAACGCGTTCAAAGTTTCGCACAGCAATGGACTTCCCTTGAGATGACTCCACAATATTTGCCGTAAGTTTTCAGCGAGATCAGATATTAAAAAATCATTTTGAAATGACATTTCTGAAGGTGTAAGCGTCTCGAAAATGCAAAACAAAAAAATTCGATTTTTCCGACTTTCCAGAATAGGGTCCCCCCCTTAAACCAAAGAGGTTCATTTGCTCCTAGGGGGAGGACAAGCTATTATACCGAAAATCATTTGTTCAACCAATTTATTTATGTTACAGGATTTTCTTTCCAATTAATTACTATATTTATACTAAGTCATGTAACACAAGAAATTTTGTTGTTGTTCTTGAGTTTTAGTTGAAAAACTTGGTTTACCTGATTTTCCTGATTCAAAAATACATTTCTCATGAACTAAACGACGCAAATAGTTTCTCACGAAAATGTTAGTAAATTTTGAAGATGGATGGATTTTGAAAGATGGATTACCGAGGGAAGTAATCAGTCTCCTCTTCAGTCAGCTCTCCAGGAAAAGAAGCAAAAGAGGAAAAATAAGACGAAAGGAGTGTAGCAACGGCAAAAGGAGGAAAAACGAACGAAAATGTGCGAGAGAAATACATAAAAACTATTATGAAAAAAAAAAAAAGAAAAACGAATGAGAAATCGTGACGTGAGGGAAAACGGGACACAAAATGAGAAAAAAGTGGAAAAGAAGAAAACTAAAGAGAAAAACAGGGAAAACAAGGAACATGGACAGAAAAGAATGAAGAACGGACGAAAATAGAAGAAAAATTAGAGAAAAGAAGGAAGAACCCTAAAGAAAACGAGAAAGAAGAACCCTACACAAAACGACACTCGGGACAAAAAAGAAGAGGGACAGAAAAAGAGGAAAAGAATGGGAGAAAATACGGCAGCAAGAGAATGGAGAAACGAGAACAGGAAAAGAGGAAAAATGTTATGGCCCAGAAAACCAAATAGGGAGAAAAAAATGAAAACAGAAGACAAAAAGGATAAACCGGAAAAGAAAAACAGAACATGATCGAAAAGGAAGAAAACCAGGACGTAATGCGAGAATGTCCGGAACAGATGTATGTATGTATCTATGTATGTATGGGGGAAGCCACCATCACCTTAAGAGTTTCCCATTGTATGCAAGTAGGATTACTGCAGAATCGTATTTATCTACCTAGTAACTTTCATGTCAATGCTGTTCGTGAAGGACCAAAAGGGGTAAGGTGGATCTATAAGCATTGTCGCTTACATGATTCCACGGGAATATAAGATAATATAATATAACTGCTTCCAGCACAAATCTCCGGTTTCTAGATTATTTGTGTGCTAGAAGGGCGCGTCAAAATCCACTCCGATCTTATATGACTTGGGCTGGTTACCACATCCCTCATCCAGTCTTCGATTCGTTCGATAACCTGATGCTCCTTCCCCTGTACGAGAATGATGGTATATGGTATATGGGTATATGAAGATATATGGACAAAAATAGAACAATCTCACCAGCAGTCCTTCGAATGGAACAGAGTTGTATCATTTGAGTTTACATGAGCGCTTCCATTATTAATTTAATTTTTTCTTCTGCAGTCCATTAGAGATGGTCGGGTATGAAAATTTGAATACCCGAACCCGACCCGTACCCGATTAAGAAAAAAATTAAAAACCCGTACCCGACCCTTCCCGCAAGTTTATTATTTTTGATACCCGAACCCGACCGCAACCCGTCGGGTACGGGACGGGCCCGGGTACCCGACCATCTTTAGTGTTAAATGTGGTCAATAGAGATACCCGACCCGACCCGTACCCGGTTTCAAAAACAAAAATTAAGAACCCGTACCCGACCCGAACCCGCAAATTATTTTTTTTCAATACCCGAACCCGACCCGAACCCGGCGGGTACGGGTACGGGTGCGGGTGTCGGGCAAATTTTCCGCTACCCGACCATCTCTACTGTCCATGACCATTATTTACACTTTCTTCGGCCCGAGTTTCCACTGTACAGTAGGAGGTGCTTGCTTCATGAGCTAAAATAAAACAAATAATTAAAATAACTTATGTTAAGCTTACCTACTAGCAAGGTCGTGTGGCTCAGCCGTCATCCAAACCCGCAGTTTTGAGATCAGGCAGCCGGGAACCACCCGTCATCGCACCTCCTAGCTTGGCTACTCAATAGAGCATTTACCGTGTAAGGCCATGTGGAGGGGATAGGTAGGGACTTGGGATGGCTGGAGCTATGTTGGACGCTTCCTCATTTGTCTTCCCCATTTCCCCATATCCACGAGAATGATCGGAACAGATGCACAAAAAACGAACGAACGAAGATAAAAAAGGAGTAAAAAGGTGTGGAAAGAAGAAAACCAGGAGCGAAAAAAGAAATAAGTCGAAAAGATTAGAAAATGAAAAAAGAACGAAACAGGAAAAGGGAAAAAACGGTCCTGGAAATAAGGGAAAACGGAAGAAGAAAAGAGGAACAAAGGAAATTTTCGACTCATGTAAATAGTGGAGTACCGGACAAAAAAGGAAGATAAAAGGAAAAGTGGAAGAGGAAACAGCGAGCATAAAAAGAAAAAACAAGAGTGAAAAAGATGCCAAACAAGACAAGAAAGGGAATACGGAACAGAAACCAAGAGAAACCAAAGGAGAAGAATAATGAGAGAATGAAAAGAAAACCGATAGAGAAAACTCGAAAAACGGGAAGGAGGTTTTATATTCTAAAGGAGAAATATGACACAAAAAACGAGGAAATGGGACAGAAAAAGAGAAAAACACGGTAGGTGCCAAAAACAGAATATAAAGAAAAATAAGACGGAAAATGGGGAACGAGAAGGAAAAGAGATATAGGAAGGGAAAGGAGAAATACGAAAACTGGAAACGAGAAAAGAAAAGAGAAGAGAGAAAAGACTGAAAACGGGAAAGAAAATAACAAAAAACGAGTGAAAAGCACGAGAAAAAACAAGTTTGAAAATAAGCAAACATTGAACAGGAAACGAAGAAAAACAGAACAATTGTAGCTTAATGTTAAATTCAGAATCTTTATTTAACTACTAAATCCATTAATAGGCGGATCACCCTTTTCACACTAAATCTAACTTAACTATCAATTGAATCCAATTTTAACTCTTTTACACGAATAGAACTTAATCCCCTAACATGAATCTAATATTACTATCCTGCCCGCGGTGTTGCCGCCGGTTTTTTATATCACTTCTTAATTGTTCTTAGTAAGAAGTACTAGAACATTCCTACTTAGCTGTTGAGAAAAACGAGAATAGAGTAGCATTGGGCGATACTGCGAAAAGCATCGATATTCGAATATCGATACAATTTTTGTAAAGGTATCGATCCCGTTGAAATATCGGGCGGCAAGTATCGATACCAGTGGTATCGATATCGGTATCGATACACTGACAGGGTGCAACGAAAACCACACTTTTGTTTATTATTAAGCTTAATTTTTTAGAAAATTATATGCGTGTGCTTTTACTACTGTTGATTCTCATTCGTTCTCATATGAAATCTCGTTAGGAACGAAATAATAGCTGAGTCGGACTGGTCAGGCCTGCGGTTTTAAACTCTTTTGACCGGAAACTGCAACGAATTGCTCAGGATTGCTACAAAATTTATTAGAAAATCTAGTGGAATGATGGAAATGAAAAATAAATTTTAAAATTCGGACAAAAAGTACAAATCCGTTTTTTTAAGTTTATAAACCGACTTTTTGCCAGATTGATCGGTCACCGGCTTTGCAAGTGAAAAACCGGCCGGGCCGACCAGAAATCGACCACTCAGCCAAGCGCTAGCAAATGCTTTTATATTTTGCATACGGTTTATGCTCCTTGATCGAAATGACTTACGAAGGGAAAAGTAGACCTGACTTAGCTAGAATGTGTCGTTGAATCTGCTTACTCGTATGATTGACGGCGGTTGCCAGAGATCCCTAATTTATGAATTCATCAACCCCTTCCAGTTCATCTCCGTCAAAAGTTATTTCATGCACTCAGGGTTTCTTCACTTAACAACGCAGTTGCGGCTTCATTGACGGTCTAGCGTATCCAACCACATCCATCTTCGAGTGCCAAGACAGCTACAGTCAACCAAAAAAGTATTCGGACAGCAGCACATAAAATTTTCTTTTAGTAATTTTGCACAGTATTTTTGCAAAGAATGGTAACACATATTTTTTAAAACAATGTTTAACTAAAGCATATTTAGATGCACAACAAAAATTCGGGGAAAAGCTTTCCGTTTTGAAGATAGGGTACATATAGTTTGAATTCCTCAAAAATGCAGCCAAAAAAGTATTCGGACAGTTAACTATTAGTTGAAACAAATGTCCTTTCTCGTTCATCTACTACCTCGTAGGACCATTTACAATCTTGATGACCTGTTTTAATCTGTTTGGGATAAAATTAACAATTTTTCAAATATCCCTCTGTGAATTGCTGACCATTTTTTTACAAGAGCTCGGTTTAAGTCATTGTGATAAGAAATCGAATGATTTCTCATTTAGAAATAAAATTATCTAAAAAGATGTTCAAAGGGGTTCAAATCTAGACTGAATGCTGATGTTTCGATAGCTCTAGGACAATTGTATAGTGCCTACCGCTTACAATTATCGACAGTATGTTTAGTTTCAACATCCCGGTACTTTGGTTGACTGTACCTCCATTGAGGAAAGCAGAGCTTCACTCAGCAACTTGTGAGTTGTCTAATTGCATTTGAAATTAATTTTAAAATCGGAGCTGGAATTGCACTTGAAATTTTACTTAAAATTGAACCTGAAATTAAACTTGATATTGAACTTGAAATGGGAACTGAAATTTAACTTAGAATTGAGCATGGCATTATGCTTAAAATTGAACTTCAAATTGATGTTGATGAACAAATGATATTGGACTTCAGTTTGAATCAATTTCAACTTGAATCTTTACTTTAAATTGAGCTGGAAGTAAGACTTTAAATTTAACTTAAAATTAAACTTGAAGTGGAACTTGAATTTGGACTTCAAATCACACTTAAAATTGGACGCGAAGTTAAACTCAAGTTCGGACCAATTCAGACTAGAATATATAAATTGGACTTGAAATTACACATGAAATAGGACATAATAAAGAACTTAAAATTTTACTAGTAACTAATAGTGAATTGGATGTAAAATTTGACTAGAAATTATACTTACAACTTTGCCAGAAATTGGAGTTAAATTGGACTTATACTTGAACTTGAAAGAGGATTTGAAATTGAATTTGATTTTTTTACATCACCCAAGAAATCCGACTTTAAATTAGATTTCAAATTGAAATTGAAGTTTTACTTAAAATTTGATTAAGACTGGAACTGGGAATGCATCTATTTTTGCAGAGTTAATTTATCGAAAAAAAAATTAGCTGTCGCATTAATTAGGTACACCTCTTATTTTAATTTCTACGAGTTCAAGGTGGTCGGATAACATCTGCAGCAGAGAAATACGCAGAGGTATTCTTGCCGGAAGTCGTGCTTACTACGGATTCTACAAGACCCTAAAATCTGGCAAGCTTCATCCCTGACCAAATGTACCATGTACAAAGCGCAAATAAGACCGATAGTCTACGGGCACGAAACGTGAACAATGCTCGACGGAGACTGATCACTTTTGGACGTCGCACAGAGGAGTAACTAGGGCAAAAAGCTGGCCAAAATAAGAAAAACATTTTTTTCGGTCTTTTAATATAATATATATTTTTTGTATGCTTAAATAGATGCTGCACAAAGTACTCTTAGTCAAAACACGTAGAAATATACCTGTAAGTTATGGCAGGTGTACAAACATTGACAATATTTGAAACATTTTTTTTAAAAATCATCAAGCATCAGGAAACGGATTTCATCAGAAGTAAACAAAACGATTAACAAAGGATATTTATCAAAACATAGGTTCATCATAAGTAATTCTAACTGGTTTGTAGGAAGAAAATTTAAAATTTTGAAAATATGACTTGTTTTAAATAGTTTTGTCAAACAACTATTTTTTTGCAATTTTGTGCTTTTTCAATGGTTAAAAAGTTATCAAATCTTGCAGAATCTGGTCATATATTCTATGGAGGAATGAATCTTTGTGGTATTCTGAACAAATCGGTACGTAAAGCTCATCCGGAAACGTCCGGACTGGCATTTGCGACCCCTTTGAAAATTGTATGTTTCACATCGTTTTCAAGGAAATATCGACAATTCGCATCTAGTTGCGTACTCTTTTGTGCAAGATAATTCACCTTGAATACAATGGGCACACTAGCTATACTACATGTCTAGGGATTATGAGATCTGTTCTCCAGATGTGTCACTATTTGAATCAACATTCCCATTCAACATAACTCGCTGACAAAAATAGTAGGAAAAATGTTAGTTGGATGACGGTAAAGTATGTTATTCGCGTTGACGAACGGAAGCTGCTGCTACCTCCATAAGTTTACTGTAGG